>NC_073305.1:216513809-216708224 GCF_027595985.1 Sorex araneus
TTGAGACAAAAATAAAAACGATCCTTTTTCCCACCTCAGGGAGCTGTGGGTAATTTGGCACGTTTCCTTGGAGGACTCTTCCTGGGTGTAGCTCTGTTTGTTTTGGTTTTAGTTTTCATATACTTGTGAATGAACTGTGTATACAATTTGTTACCAGCCTTCCCACTTAAATTATAAATATGTTCAATGTTGTTACAGACTCTTCGTAAACCAATATCCTTTCCAGCAGGGAAATGGAACGGCCCCCCTACCCTATCCTACCTCTCTACCCCCCACCCAGCCCACTCTATGGACCACCTCTGGGGAACCACTTTTAAACAAGCTAAAACTTTTAGACTATTCCCTCCATAGGGTTAACTAGTATGTGATCTCGCAATTTCTCAACTTCAGGAATTATCTCTTCCAGTGATTATTTCCGGTGATGATAGAACAGAATTGACCTAATTTCCTCCACTACCTCAAAAATACAACCTTCTTCTTGCCTCTTCCCCCAAAAGTCATGCCTTTGGTTTTTTTCTTTCCTGGTTATACTATAATAAAGAAATAGAAAGAAAATAACCAAGAAGAAATATAAAGAAATAACTAAACCACACTGTCTCTGTTATATTATTACTTTTGTTAAATTGACCCTGATAGAAGAATCTTATTTTTCCTGAATTTCATTGCAAATCACATCTCCATTGTCATAAGGAACGTGACCGACCCTGGCTGGTCTGCTAAGTACTGGTCTGTTTGACTGTGTAACCCAATATTACTAACCCCTTTACACATGCAAATTGAATTTTTAGATTTTTTTCTTAATTGTTTGCTATTGTCAATATTACAATATAATGAATATCTTTGATTTCTCTTTGCGGCTGCCTCTGCTGCTCTTAGCGTTTGTGAGGAGAGGTCCCAGCAGGGGCCAGTAGTGCGTCCAATGTACTGTGGCTGCTTCATCAATATTTGTCAAAGTGACAGACAAAATGTGGCAAGTCTGAGCCGTTTTAATGCTCTTGAGATAGTGTAAAACCGCTCGCTAGCAAGCACTTTAGAACATCACCATTGAAGGACCGTGAATTCCTAAGTTGAGGATGGGGACAAGATGAATAAGTGATGTTGGGGCTGGAGCGATAGCACAGCAGGTAGGGCGTTTGCCTTGCACGTGGCCGACCCGGGTTCGATTCCCAGCATCCCATATGGTCCCCTGAGCACCACCAGGAGTAATCCCTGTGCAGCACTGGGTGTGACCCAAAAAATGGAAAAAAAAATGAATAAGTGATGTTTACTCCTTTGGTGGAGGGGAGTTAGGAGTTATGAAATGGAGCAGGCTAAAGTGGTGAGTAGCCCACTCTAAATGTTATTGGTTTTATTGGTACCCAGACACATCTTTGTGTTTATTTTAAACTTTTGCTTGTTTGCTTTTGGGAGCCACACCTGGCCATGCTCTGGGCTTGTTCCTGGCTCTCTGCTCATTGCTGGTGGTGCTCAGGGACTAGAGGCTCCCAAGGATGGAACCCAAGTCAGTCAGATGCAAGGCAAGTGCCTTGCCCACTGTATTACCTCTACAGCCACACACCTCTGTGTTTATTAATCGCCAATGGCTACAGCCATACCACGGAATCTATCAAAAACCTCAGACTCTCTGGAGGGTAAAATGTTTAGAGTGGCCCTTTAGATCAATATTGGTAGTAGACTTCTAGGCTAGATCTGGGAGAACAAAGCCCAAGATTGGCATAGGCTGACTTGAGACTGAATGAGTATCTTCATTCCTGTATTTACTTCCACAAAGTCAATATGTAGAAATCTAATTAATGCCAGAGAAAATGAGTGACAATTGCATAATTTTGCAATATTACCAGCAGGGCACCAAGGTCTTTGTATATTATCCACTCATTTAATTTCCCCAACAATCTAATGAAGTAGTAAAGAGCTACCATCACCATCTCGTTTTTATAGTTGAGGACCCTGATGTCAGGTCACTGGTACACGATCATACCTCTGGTAAATGAGAGGAGAGATAAATGACCGTTGGAAGTCAGATTTCAGAGCTGTCTGCCTAGCAGCCATCCTGCACCATTCCCTTGAGAACAGAGAGGAGAAGGGGCCAAATTGTTCTTCCCTCACCTCCATTCACGGTGAAGTGAATAGATTTCCGGAAGTGGACACCTGGGGTCATGCCAGCTCATCGTCGCCCTGGTCCTTGCTGCCCTAATCCACACACAGGGTCTCCTCGGGGCACTGTTTAATCAACAGACATGACCTCACCACGGCACACACTCTGAGCTTCACACTCTCGGGCAGTTTTTACTCCCAGGAAGAGCAAAGACAGAAAGAAAAAAGCCAATATCTTCACGAGGCTGGGTATGAAACATGTCTTTGGCAAAGCTATTTAGGACTAGCAGGTAAGATGCAGATTTTCCAATGATGGATGCATTTCTGATGAACAATCAAGAATTTTTGGGTGGGTGTCCAAATATTGTGTGGAACATTTTACTTTCATCAGATGTCCAAATCAATTTAAATGCTGCATAGACACACAATATACAATATAGGAAGCATTATATATACAGGAAACATTATATAGGAAACATTAGGTATATTATATATATATATTCAAATCTGCTGGCCCTTGGAATTCCTTGTTTTGAAGAAGATATAGAAGGGGGAGATAAAAGGTTCAAGAGGCAGAGAGATGTACCTACAAACCTTTCCAGACATTTCATGATTCTCGCTTGTATTCTACAGGGCTCTATCCACCACTTCCAAACCAAGTGACCCTTGGAAGATGATCCATCAATAGAGGATGTGAATATTGAGGTTGAAAGTCAATGTTGAAAATCATTCATTATAATGTATTGAAGACCTTAGAATATATTCAAATCCAGGTCTCTATTTTTGCTAGAATTCTTCAAGACCGACGGATTCAACTGAACTCACCACTCCACAGAATATTTTTCCTTTTATCACACCTTACTGAGTTAGAATACCTCTATTAAACCCACATGCCTCTAGGAATATAAACATCAAACGCAATAAAGCAATTCTGTGGATTTAGAGGGCGGGATAAAACTGAGAAGAGACACCCCAAGGGACCTCAGTGGAATTCTAGGTGTTTCATTTCTTAAATGATGTGATAAATACATATTTGGTCGTTCACAAAATTATTCTTTCAATATATTTTAGCTCTCATCCCATAGCAGAAATGTAAATCTTTTTATCAAGGCCTGCTCTGAGTTCTTGAACCATCTGATCATGAATTAAGTGAGAAAGCTTTAAAATCTCTTTGCTGTCCTCCTGTTTCTTAGACAAAGTAGGTGAGAAGATGTATCTAGAGGTGATGGTAGAAATAAATTCAGTTGCCTTCCATCATCTCAGGAAATCAACAGCTAATTCCTGAACATGTGAAATCTAAAAGTCTCACACTAGCTAGCCGTATGGAAGGAATCGTCTAAAGGACTTTAGATATAAATAGTGAAGAGTGGCTTCCCAGGGGGTGTTGATAGAAGGGGAGGGGGGGATGCAGAGGTAGGAGCAGGCAGGCAACCATTTCACTTCACTATTGAGAAGGATTAATTTTTTTTTTTTGAGGTTTACTTACAATCTTAACTTTCAGAGTACAAAGATTTCAGCTTCTGGAATAGCTCCTAGTACATCGTCTATTTTCACTGTGTGTTGCATAAAGCCCACCCCTTCCGAGGGACCCCAGGGAAGAGAGCCAGGTGCACAGGCAAGAGAGTCTCTGCATCACTCTCTTCCGGGAGCTTGGCTTTAAGTGTCTGGATGTTGGCTGTTGGAGGGATTACATGGCGCTGGGGCAGTCCCTGGGTGTGACTGCCTAGCTACTGGAAAATGGGAAATCTGGCGGAAGAGGCCCAGTCCCAATCCGAGCAAGCTTGGAGGTCTCAGCCCCGGGTCCCACACACCTGGGTTCCTCTGCCAGTTGCTTCATGCGTGAGGCTCGTCTGAACGTGTGGAGAAGGGCCTTGAGCATGGCTGTGGCTAGGCTCCAGAGGTCTCCGGCTGCGGGAGCTCTGCTCGGGGTGGGGAGTGAAACTGAAACCCACCCCCTCCGAGGGGCCCGGGGGAAGACAGCCAGGCGTGGGGGCAGATTGGCTCTCTGCTGTCAAATTTTTTTTGTCAAATTATTATGTTAACAAATCATTTTACTTACTCTTCCAAATGAAGCACTACTCTTTCTTAGTAATATAAGAAATTATGCTCCTACTGTAAAAATATAGTTTGAGTAACTAGTGTGAAAACACACATTTTCTGTTAACTCTATACAGAATAGCTTCATTATGAATACACCACACCACCAAACAATTTTACTGCCCAGAGATGCAGGCAGGTACGTGTTTGTCAGTGTGCATATTTTTACAACATGCCAGTTGACCAAAAGCTTATGTTCGGTAGACTGGAAACACCTGTATAGACATTAGAGGCCGCCCCGAAAGCCTCCATCCCTCTCGAAGAACCCGGCAAGCTACTGAGAGTAACAAGCTACCCATGGCGTACTCGATATGCCAAAACCAGTAACAACAACAACCGTCTTCATTCCCCTGACCCTGAAAGAGCCCCCAATATGCCATCGGGCTACACTAGCACACGACAGGGATGAATGGAGACGTTACTGGTACCTGCTTGAGCAGATCAATGAACAACTGGATGACAAAAATGATACAGTGATACAGTGATTGCATAAAGGAAGGGCAAACCCCACCAGAGTCATAGCTGGATACTTTCTTGCATGTTAAGTTTCTTTCAGCTTGCGTGTGCAAAACAAATTGCCCTGGGACTGTAATGTATGGCATCCAGAATAAGTGCTGGGAGCTTGGGAGAGGGAGATAGAGAGAATGAGAGAGGGGAGGAGAGAAGGAGAGAGGGAGAGGGAGAGAGGAAGAGGGGTGCCTACCGTAGAGGTAGCCTAGGGGAGGGGGGAGGAGGGAAACTTGGGGCATTGGTGGTGGGAAATGTACACTAGTGGAGGGATGGGTGATCAAATATTGTCTGACTGAAATCATATCATGAACAACTTTGTAACTTTGTATCTCCCGGTGATTCAATACAAATAGACAGATGCAACACATTTTATTAACAGTAAAAGCCAGGGATCATCATTAGCAAGACCATTAACAAGACCATTAACATACTTCACCTGCAAAGTATGTTGATTCTAGGAGTTTTTCTGTGAGTGTGGCAGGATGGACAGAGGAATTGGAAGGTGTTATTGCTGTTTAGAGTATCTTTGAGCTAAGGTGTTTGCTGGAGATCCATACTTACGGGACACAGTGTGGTAGATATCAATCAATGCCATAAGTTTTCCTGACCAAATGGACCACCTTGAATAACGCCAACCCAAGACCTCCAGTGTCCTGGTTCTTGAACGGAAGAGCAGATATCATGCAGTGGGAGGCCAGCTCTTTGTCATTCCATTGCACTCACCTAACAACGCATCTCCAAACGTCCGTGTATGTCTTCCATATTCTCACGTAGATGCACCAGAACAAGATTTTGCCCCCACCCGCAGAGCAAAGAACAAAGCTGCTTTGTTGAATAGAATAGGACAGTTTGTACAATCTGCTGAACTAGATGCTCCAAAGTCCTAGAACATTCTCTTCTCTTCCCTTTCTTTGCAATCCTATCATTCATGTGCTGACTCAAAATAATTATTTTCCAAGAGGAACTTAGCATCCCAGATGCACTCGGAATAGGGGGAAAGAGCAAAGGCAACATAAGCATTAGAGATGATGCTAAGGCGATACAAGAAAACAAATTGCCCCGGGACTGTCATCAATGGTACCCAAATAAGAGCTGGGAGCTCGGGAATGCAAGTTCCTTTTATTAACAGTCAAAGTCAACTACCATTGCTAGCAAGACCACTAACCATCCTCACTTTTTCATGGAAACAACCAAGGTAGAATTTCCTGAAAATCTCCACTCGTTGGGGTGGATAGAAGAGATGATCTTTGAGGCTGGAGTGATAGCACAGCGGGTAGGGCGTTTGCATTGCACGCGGCCAACCCGGGTTCGAATCCCAGCATCCCATATGGTCCCCTGAGCGCCGCCAGGAGTAATTCCTGAGTGCAGAGCCAGGAGTAACCCCTGTGCATCGCTGGGAGTTACCCAAAAAGCAAAAAAAAAGAAGAGATGATCTTTTGGGAAAGGTAAAAACGTATTTAAAAGACATGTTCAGAAAGTGTAAGTGTCCAAAACCTGCTTTCTGCTCCTTTGTCCTCTGTAAAAAGCATCTAAACAACCTATCATTTCCTTACAGAGAAAGAGCAAGGGGAAAGACCATGTACAAATTGAATAAAGACTTAGAGATTCATTATGTTAGAGCTCTAATTCAAACAGGCCTGGGAAAGAACCTTTGTCTAATTAGTCATTTTAATCAGGTATCTATGGGAATAAGTGTTAATGCTTGGAACCGAGAGCCAATTAATCATGTCTCCAGTCAGCAGAATAGCTGTCACCGGGTCCCCTGCTCTCGAGACGCCTACAAGTACCAAACAGGCATTCTCTGTCCTTTACTAGGACAGACGGTCAGTGCCCTGCCTTCACCAACAGATCCTTTTCATAATTCATCCCTAGATGTCCAGATTCTCTAAGCCTTCACCATGAGCCAAGGGGAAAAAAAGCAGCAGGAAAAAAAAAACTGCAGAGAGTAAGAACATAAAAGGCTGCTCCCTTCCAGAGCACACAAGGCTTGATCAGAAATGACATTTACCTAATAATTATCAAGTGCCAAGGAGCAGACCGAGTCCTGTGCCGAGATTCGATTATTTCGGTCCTTGTAACTACTCTGCTCCGTAGGTGCTGTGCTTTTCCCTTTTTTAAATGATGCGGCTGAGCCTGCCAACAGCCAAAGGGCTAGTTTGAATCGACACTGACCATGCTGAAGTTCAAACTCATGACCAGCACTCTGTGAACTCTCTCTCTCTCTCTCTCTCTCTCTCTCTCTCTCTCTCTCTCTCTCTCTCTCTCTCTCTCTCTCTCTCTCTCTCTCTCTCTCTCTCTCTCTCTCTCTGTCTCTCTGTCTCTCTGTCTCTCTCTGAATACTATATGTTTGGAACTCTCTGTTTGAAATATTTAAGTGAAAAGGGATAAAAACTTCTGCATGCAAGGTGATTATTTTATGCATAAATATTTCAGTCATTCTGAGCCAGGCATTGGCATACAGACGTGTGTGTGTGTGTGTGTGTGTGTGTGTATGTGTACGCGTGTGCTAGTTTTCAGATGTATCCAGAGTTTGATCTTCTTTCTCCTCACGACTGAAGTGATGGTGTGTGACTCACGAGACTAGGTGATAAAATGCCTCTGGCTTCTTGATCCTTCCATTTTTTGATTGCTTTGCTCTGGAGGAGGTTAGTTCCATGTGGGGAATGCACAGGGAGAAGAAGTGAGGTCTCCTGCCCAGCGCCGCGTGGATGAGCTATCTTAGAAGTGCATCTTTGGCTGCATTCATGCCTTTGGACCACACAGCCGTGGTTTTAATTTCAACAGACAGCCTGAGGACCTAAGCCAGTCTCAAGCGCTGGCCTTCAGAAACACAATAAATGACTTATTTCAAATTGTTAAGCATCCAGACCATTTCTTTTTTCTTTTCTTTTCTTTTCTTTCTTTCTTCTTTTTTTTTTTTTTTGCACCTATCGATAGGTAACTAGGCACTCTCTGGAGATGGATGTGTGTCTGTGATATCAAATATTGATCCGAGGAAGCTAAAGCACAGCAGTGTGAACCTGAGTTCCAAAGGATTCCCGCTCTTTCGTTTTCTTCCTGCCAACTCCATCACAGTAAATAACAACCCTGTGTCCCTGACCTCTCTGTCTATCCCTCTCACTTCTTACAGAACAATCACTGCACCACGGGAACCCCCTCCCTGTGTCCCAAATGATCTCTGGTTCCATCTCTTACCACGCTCATGTCTTTATCTGCTAAAAAGTATATAACGCTTGTTACGTTTCCTTAGCCAGCTCCTACGCCTATGTCAGGGCCCCAGAACTATCTTTTCCCGCTGTGTCCCCTCCACCAGCTGTGTTTGCACCTTGCATCCCTTCAAGCTCACTGTTTTCCAATGATTCTCTTCTCTACCTACAAGCCCAGGAGCAAGTCTAGCGAAGACTCTCTCCTTCCTTGTCTCCACTAAGGGCTTAGCCAAGGCCAGCCTTCGAGAATGTTATGGTACGTATCGCTGGTCACCTCCCAAACAAGTTATTCCTAACCTGCAGTTACTTAAGCCAACGAACGTGTCTGATCTCATAGTGAGGGGAAGGGAGACTCAGGAATCCCGGGGGAGGGAGTTGGGTCCATCTTCAGCTCCAAGGGGACAGTCCCCCTTCCAGACCAGGATCTCCTGTAGCCAGCAGTGTGTCCTCACTGCTGGGAGGGCCACTCCCGGGAGCCCCTGACAGCACAGCCACTGGATTCACCCGAGGGAAGACAGGAGAGAGGAAGAGGGTGGAAGAGAGCGTGAGCCAGGAGAGAAACAGCTTCATCACCAAATCACAGGAGGCCGCCACCACTTTCCCATCTACTTGGTAGGAGCAAAGTGACCACCACGCCCAGGGAGATAATGACCCGAGGGACTGCAGAGCTAGAAATGGGGCCACCAGCAGGTAGGAAACCCCCACCTGGGAACTCTTGACCTTGTTTTTCTGCCCAAGTCCAATTTGGGTATCCTTCACCAACCTTTTCTAGATATGCCCCCCCTGCCCTGCATCCTTGCAGGAAAACGGGAGTGGGGGTGGAGGGAAAGGTCCCTGAGTCATCAATGAATGGAAGTCCTCCTCTTCATTCAGTTCACTCATGCACATATCCTGACGTTCAGCCCTGATGTCAACCTGAACCCCAATAGTGCACCGGTGGTCACCAACCTTCAAGGTGAGGCTAGGAATGACACTCGAAGTGAGAATGAAAAGCGGGCCCCCAAACTCCTTTCCTAATTCTCCAAGCACAGGAGCTGCTCAATAAACAAAGGCAACCTGTTGTGTTTGTGGCTGTTATTGCTGTTATTACTAGTCCCCGGGGAGCAAGAGAGCTTTAAAAAAAAAAAGGTGACTGCTTATAGTACATGGTAGAAAGAGACCATCATACAAATCTTCCCAGAGATAGACATTTAAGAAGCCCAGGAAGAAAATATGGTGGGGGGGAGTGCTGAGAATTAGACCCCCCCCAACACTGTTGGAAGCAGATGCTGGAGAATGAGACCTTCTGCATGTTTCCTGCCTTGCAAAGTATCCCCACTGACGGCCCTAGGTGGTGACTGGCCCTTTAAAAGTTCCGGAGGAGTCAGCTTCATTCCTTCATCAGGGACCCCAGGGGAGGTGAGGCCAGAGTTGTGAAAGAGTCTGAGAAGGGGAAGGGAAGTGGCATTTATTGAGTGACAACTGTCAGAGCAGAGTGCAGTTGGAGTTCTATTCCTAGCATCCCATCAGCCTCACCGGAACACATGGGGTGGGGACTGATTATTAACCCCGCCCCTTTTAGAACTGGGGGCTTTTTTTTTTTTTTCACAGAAAAGGTAGCACCGTGGAATGAGCAATTCCCCACACTGCGTTGTATATTCACAATGTTGTGTGGTGACCCGGAAGCTCCCGAATGTCATTATCCCGGTAGGAAGTCAATAACTGTCACTATGTAGCTAATCCCCACCGCCCCCAAACCACCGACCCATGTGTGGCCTTCTGTAAATCCCAGAGTAGACCTGCTGTGGCCAGAGAGACAGGGCGGGGACTGAAGCACCTGCCCTGCAGGCAGCCGAGTCAGGCTCATGTGGCCCCCCAAGCACTGCTGAGTGTGACCCTTGAGTAAAAAAAAAATTAAAACTTAAAAAAATTAAAAATTAAGAGGGCGGATCTGTCTCCTCTGGATATTTCACACCATATCTGAGACTGTTGTGTCTGCTCCTTCCCCTCGCTGTTTTCAGGTGACGGACACTTCGCAGGTCCCTCCACTGGGGAGCAAGTCTCAGAGCCTCTGTTTGAAGAGGCTGGAGCCATAGCACAGCGGGTAGGGCGTTCGCCTTGCACGCAGCCAACCCAGGTTCGATTCCCAGCATCCCATATGGTCCCCTGAGCACCGCCAGGAGTGATCCTGAGTGCAGAGCCAGGAGTCAGCCCTGAGCATTGCTGGGTATGACCCAAAAAGCAAAAATAAGAAAAGAAATCCAAATTTCAGAGCCTCTGTTGGAGGTGGGAAAGGCCGGGAGGAAACTGACCCATCTTCTCAGCCACTCACCCTCTGGTGGACGCATGTCCAGCTTTCGGGCTGCGTGACTAAATGCTGCCCTGGCCGAGTGTCCAGGTATCAGTTGCGGGGTTTCTTTTCAGTTTGGGGTGGGGGCTATGCTCCGAGTTGCGCAATGGCTGGGTGGTGTGGTGACGCCACATTCCCTGGAGAAGTGGGGAGCAGGGCTGGACGTCAGGGACGCTCCCCGCAGAGAGGTCCCTGTTCCAGGGGACTGGCCCCTCTGCAGCAGGGGCATTGGGGGCTCCCCCGAAAGAGCTTGTGAGGAGGGGTCTAGACTGGCAGCGCATCTGGAGAGCAGGATGGTGGGGGGAGCGAGAGCTTGTCCTGGGGGCTCAGCCCCCTCATTGTCCTCCCTCCTTCCGGCGGGGCGAAGGGGAAGGTCACGGCTGAAATCAGAGTGGAAGCAGCCCTGGAGGAGGATGTGACCCTCCTGGGAAGCTAGAGGTGAGGCTCCAGCTGGGACTCGGCTGTGCCCCACTCAGTGCTCATACGCACCGTCGGATGGGAGAACCAGCCCCGGGCCATCCCTGGGGCAGGAAATGGGGGCACATAGGAGGAGCAAAAGGGGTCCCTCCAGGAGCATGGGGCTGACAAGCAACATGCGTCTGTTTACCCCCAGAATCACCCCACAGCGAAGAGCCCAGCCCCCAGTCAGAGCCAGCCCTCTCCTGTCTGAATCTATACTACACCCCCCCCCTCCATGGTGGGACAAGCCCTGGGGACAAGCCTCTGGGGCACTGGCACGGCCTCTCTGTTCCTGGCAGCATTTCCTGTCAAAGGGAGAAGAGTCTCCCCCCTGGGTGGGGGCTGGTGGCACGTTAAGAGCCCTTGTCAGGAAGAGCTAAGATAGCACAGAGGGGAGGGCGTTTGCCTTGCACGCGGCCGACCTGGGTTCAATCCCTGGCATCCCATATGGTCCCCCAAGCAGGAGTAATTCCTGAGCACAGAGCCAGGAGTAACCCTTGGGCATCACTGGGTGTGACCCAAAAAGCAAAACAAAACAAAGCAAAATGCTAGGAGATGGTTTGGCAAATGAACTGGGGCGTTCTGAGGGAACCTGAGGATGTTGGTGGGAGGGGGTGTGACTTAGCTTGGAGGCGCGTGTTCTGCCTGCAGACTGCCACTGGCTCAGCAGGAAGCCGCTAGAGATGAGCACTCTGAGCAACCACGTGTGAGTCCTGCAGTGAAGGTAGCCAAGGGGCTGTCCACTTCAGCCAGGTAGCTCTGGGGACAACCCTGCAGGCCCCCAGGACAGGAGCATGCCATGCCCAGAGCCCAGAGAGGCTGCATGAGCCTTACATCCCCCCCTCGTCACTCCCCGCCAAGGCCAGAATCAGGCCAGATCTCAGCGTGGAGGCTGGATGTGGAAAGAGGGGCCTCCCCTGGCCTCCTTCCCCGGGGTGAATGAACGGGATGAACGCCAGAGGCTTTTGCCCACTCTTCAGCCAAAGTAGAGTTGTGCCCAGAGATCTCTCTGTGACATAACCTGGAAAGTGGAGCTAAGCCGGACAGAAAAGGAAAGAATTCAAACCCCGAGCTCCACCCCTCATCCACCCGGGACTACAGAGAAGTTCTCTCACCAGTCCTCACCCCGGTTCCCTGCTCCTTAACGCCAGGCGAATCCTGGAACTGACTTCCGGAGGGAGAGGGAGTTGCAACATCTCCAGTGGCGTGATTCGTGCAATGCCCCGCCCGGCACGGGGTCTGGGAGAGAATCTCTTAGTATGTGTCCACCTTCCCTGTATTCAGTCCTGCCAGTAACAGAGATCTGAATCATGAGCGAGTGAACTGTCCGCAGAGAACCAGAGTATGGTGGTGCGGGGAGGGGAACTTATGCGAATAGGAGCATTATGGTCAGTTCCCTCCAGCTTTGAAGGGTCCGTTAAAGTCTCTAAGCCTCTCTGGTAGGCGGGACTGTGTCAGGAAGTGCATAGAAGGTGTCTGTAAGACAGGGAGCACTGCCTGGAGGACGGTCAATCTCTGTCTTCCAGCCCACCCATAGTCACCTGTGGGTCGAACTGGTCTCCTAGCAGCTTGACTCAAGAGAAGTGCTGCTGACATCTTGGAGATCACACACTTTGTCCACCATCAGGGATCACAAAGAGGCAGGATCCTACTTGGTGTGGAGGGAGGTGTTGGGGCTGGAATTCACGGCCTCCTGTTTGCAAGGAGGTGCTTGGCCCAGGCCCATGGCCTCCTTCTTGCTCTGTTCGGAAGCCCAGAGTCGACGGTGAGATCACCATCTTGCTATTCTTCAGCAAGTCAAGCCCTTATGCGGAGGACGGCAGGGGAGACGGGCTTTGTTCTGTCAGAAGCCTGCAGTGAGGCCCTCCCCCAAGATACAGACCTTTCTACCTCCTTCATGAGCCTGTCACTGTCTTAACCAGAAGAGCAAAGGACAGGGGGTTGATCAAGGACAGGAAGCTCGTGTCTGGCTCCTGGTTGCAGAAGACGGATCTGTGGCTGTCCCCTCCCAGGGAAGAGAGAATACAAGCTCCCAGAGATGCTTAGCAAGACACCAAGGACCCCGTCTAAGCCCAGCCATCTCCTGAAGACCCCTCCTCCTCACACCTTCACATTTCAGAGTAGGAGTTCAACACAGGAATGGAGAAGGGGTGGGAATGAAGACCATGGCTCCCCCAAACTCACCCAGTCCCTGACTGTGCCATTTCAGATCTCAAACCTCCACTTATCCCAGGGAGCTTTTCACCATCCCATGCCCTCATTTCCATTTTTTTCTAGAACCGAAGAAACACACACACACACTCTTACTCTCACTCACACATGCACACACACACACTTATATACACATACTCTCTCTCTCTCTCTCTCTCTCTCTCTCTCTCTCTCTCTCTCTCACACACACACACACACACACACACACAAACACAGGTCGACAGCAATCTGGTCTTTGACAATCCCACTATGTCAGTCTGTATCCACTTCCTGCCAAAGAACCAAGAACTAAAAAAAAAAAAAAAAAAAAAAAAAAAAAAAAATCCATTCCCTGTCATATCCCAGAACCAATTCTTAGAAGTAGGCTAAGGTAATCACATGAAATACCAAGAAGAGTGAGCCAGCGACTCCATCCAAGTCGCATTTTTAGAAGTGAGAAGTTGGAAATCACCTAAATCTCCAGCCATAAGGGAGCAGATTAAAACGCTATTGAGCGCTGATGTGTTGGAACATCACGTAGGCATTTCAAGTCTCCGAATGCTGTGGGGAGGCCATTAGAAAGAAAAATAAATCTGAACATTCGAATTCACTTACAGTACAATTCTGAATGGGTGCATGGGAGACTAAACTTCAAATTGTTCCGCTTATCACTGGCAGAGAGAAATATGAGCTATTATTCTCTCTATTTCTTCCTAGTTTCTCAGCTAGTTTACTATGGGCCCGAAGTACATCGATGATAAGGAAATAGCATCCTAATTTACATGAGGAGTTTCCTTGACTCTCATTATTCTCCTAATTGCCGAGAGTTGGCAGTCTGGGTCACAGAATGCGACTGCTCCCAGGAAGTCATAGTGGCCACATTCTCAGTATTCCTGGACACAGATGGGGAGGGATCTGCTTTTTATTTTCTTTTTTTTTCCCCTCCATGCTGTTCCGAAAACAGCAGGCACAGCAAATAACAACTCTCTAGATAATACAAATGGGTAAATATTGCCAAGATTTGTTACATAAAGTGCTAAAAAATGTAACTTGAGGATGTAACCATCTATTTTCCCACCTTCAGAAATCCCAGCCTCTGTTCCTGCCAAAAAAAAAAAAAAAAAAGAAGATGGAGGGTGGGGAATTTTGCAGACAGAAAAATATAAAGCCCATCAGTCTGTTCTTTCAAACTGCCAGAGGAAGAGGTGGGGTTGATCATGGAACCAAATCCCACACTAAATAAAGGGGGGGAGCACACACAGAGAGATAGGACAGGGGTTAAGGATGCAGACTGGTCTTGCATGCAGACTGACCCTGGTTCGATCCCCAGCACCACATATTCCACAAGCATCACTGGATGTGACCCCGAAGGCCTCCTGAGGACCATCAGGGTAACCTGGCATCCGCCATGACTGCAGGGCCTGAATGGGCACTTCCTGGCCTCCTGTTGAGGGTGAGAGCTCTCAACGGAGTAGGGGCTGGAGTGATAGCACAGCCGTTGGGCGTTCGCCTTTCACGCGGCTGACCCATATTCAATTCCTTCGCCCCTCTCGGAGAGCCCAGCAAGCTACCAAGAGTATCGAGCCCGCACGGCAGAGCCTGGCAAGCTACCCGTGGCATATTGGATATGCCAAACACAGTAAGAATAAGTCTTACAATGAGAGATGTTACTGGTGCCCGCTTGAACAAATCGATGAGCAACGGGATGACAGTGACAGTGACTCTCAGAGTGGATTCTTGAACAATGCCTGGGAGATAAGATAAGAAAGATACGAAGAGATGAGATAAGATAAGATAAGGTAGAGTGGGTAGAAATTAAGCTATCACCAACTCTGAGTACAATAAAGAGCTGGTGGCTCTTGCAGCATGAGAGTGACAGGTAGGAGGTGCACGTGGACCAAACATCAAGGGACAGTTTCAGATTTGGCAGGAAGGTAGGGAAAATCCGGTCTCCAATGACCAGGCCTGCGAAGAGCCTGTGAGGGTCTCCAGAGAGGAAGCTGGGCCCACCCCAATGCAAGGAAAAGCCCGGAAGAAGAAAAGGCCCCTCCGAGCCCACGATCCGATCCTTCATCCACTTTCTCAGACTTTCTCTTGGCTGCCCAGAGACCTTGTTCCCTGCTCCGTGCATGGCGTGACAGTTTTCACCTCTGCTTTCACAGTTTCTTGTCTTCCTAGGAACCTTCCTGCCACCTCCCAAATTCTCCCCAGCAGTACTGGGCCACACCTCCTAGGTACCTGAGATACCAGTCCTCTGCCGGGACCTTCATAGGAAGGTGACCTGGGCAAGGTGAACAGACTCACTGGCCAGGAGCTGAATACGCCAGACAAGGCCAGACTTGGCATGAGCTCCAGTTCCTCCTGCCCTGGGAAAGGCCGGCCAATGTCAAACAGAGCATATCCGATACCTTGGGCCAGTGCCAGGGCAGGAGAAAGGGGTTGTTTCATGAAGACACTGGACCATGGGCATTGATTCTTGAAACTTTGAGTTCAGTCATTTTCCTGCAGGGGCGGAGGGCTGGAGTAGCTACAGTTTTCCTACATTCACCGGACAAGGCCCTCCTGATCAGGCGAATGTCCCTTTGTATGGGGAAAATCATTCTCAGCTAGACATCTACTCTCAATATTAGGGGAGTGGTGGATTTTCCTTGGTCAGTGATAGCTCTGTTTTAAAATTATGGATCAAGATAGAAACCTTGATTGATTCTATGCCAAAATCTGCTGCATTTTTTTGCCCCCCCCTTAAAACTAGAAAGATTTGATTGTCAAGTGGAATATAAATTCAGGAGCCAGATTTCCTGGCTCAGCATCCCAGCTCTGGGCTGGGGAGATAGAACAGGAGTTAAGGCCCTTCCTTTGCATGCAGCCAATCCCATTTCCATAGCCAGCACTGCATTTTATCTCTTGAGCATCACCGGGAGCACAGAGCCAGGAGGAACACCTGAGCACCTCTGGGTGTGGCTCAACCCTTTGAATCCTCAAAAAAAGAACCCCAGATCTGTGACAGGGGACAAGTTACCAAACTTCCAGGCTCTAATTTTCTCATTCATTGAGTGGGGATAATAACACCTACTTCAAATGCATACTGTTCGGGTTCAATGAATTAATAGAAACTGTGCTTTCAGAATGGTGCTCGCTCTGTGGAAGTGTGAGGGTAGCTGTTGTTCTACCTTGCTATTATCACAGTGCAGGCATTCGCAGTGGTGTCACCCTCTCTCCACGGCAAGCATAACCTCTCTATTTAAGACCACGCCACTCAATCCCCACTCATAACATTCTACCCCTGATCTCCGTGAGTATTTGAATTTGTGATCACTGCTCTCAAATGCAGACACAATATTTATTAATGTAGGACATTTGAGGAGCCCATATTAAGATAATATGTCCCTGGCCAACAGCTTGACCATCCCATAGCAGCAACTTCTTTGGCATCAGAAATTTTGTAAGCCTCAGAGGTGAGGTATTATTTTCAACTCTTGATTTGTATGGCATGACTTTGTTTGGGTAAGTGAATGAAGCACAAATGCATTGGTGCTAAGACCAACTCTCACATGTCTTGTCTTGTACCATCACTGCTGCTACTGAGACAAGAAAGGTCAGGTTAGGTGCTGTGCCAGGAAGAAGAGTGCGAAGGAAGTGGGGTTTTCCCTGCAAGGCTTCTGATCCAAACTCAGCATAGAGCATGGACTCCGGGTGACCATGAAAGTATCAGAAAACCCAAGGAAATAGTCTGCTGAAACCAACCCATATCAGCCAAATCCCTAGTAAGCCCGCACTCATATGATATATATTGAACAATAATTGCATTTCAAAAGTAATTTAAAAATAATTGCATGGCAAAAGTCACTGCCTTTGGGGGTGGATTGTTACACAGCAAACTCTAGCTGATGTGCTGGCATGTGTGATCTCTTAGCAGCCCCCACCCCCACCCATTCACCAAATGTGAGAGTAGACATTTTTTTTCATGGTGTGGTGAGAATGGGGCTGGAGCTATGCAGAGCGGGTAGGGTGTTTGCCTTGCACGTGGCCGACCCAGCTTTGATTCCTCTGTTCCTATTGGAGAGCCCGTCAAGCTACCAAGAGTATCCCGCCCGCACAGCAGAGCCGGGCAAGCTCCCCATGGCATATTTGATATGCCAAAAACAGTAACAAGTCTCACAATGGAGACGTTACTGGTGCCCACTCAAGCAAATCAATGAACAATGGGACAACAGTGTTACAGTGAAATGGTGAGAATGCCATCTCTGTGAGAGGACCAGAGCACTTCAAGGACCGGGATGATCTCTAAAACTCATATCATGGGTTGAACTCTTAAGCTGGGAGTGTTCAAGTTTGTGGAGAGATCCAGTCTATCACACAAGAAGCCAGGAGACAGCAAGATACACCTTTCACAGATCTTTTCCAATTCCCATGTAATTTAGCCACCGTTGTTCTTGTTATCTCTACATTTTCACACCTACATGCACTAGCCCCAGGTCTTCTCTTGTTTCACTTATTCATTCTGGCTGTCCAAGGTGAAAATTGATTGAAGGATGTGAGAATGGAGGCAGAGCCAGGGAGAAAGTTAACAAGTTACTGGAGCAGGTGGAAGCAAGTGCCGGCATGAATAAAGACGGCAAAAGTGGGGAGGGAGAAAAGTGAGCAGATTGGATTATCAAAATAACATCAACAGTACCATATCAGGTCCCTGTGAGGCGTCCGTCATGGCTCCACGAACATTACGTAAATTTAATCAACATCATCCGGATTAGGTGCTCTTGTGTCCTCCTCTTTACAGGGGATGAGGCCAAAGTGACACAAATCAAACCCAGGAAGTCCAGACTCTGCGTCCGGGCTCCTACCCATGGCGTGATTTCACCACTGCGTGGTTTAAGAGCATTTCGGGAGGTGGAAGAAACAGAACCTAATGACTGATTAGCCACAGGGGGGAGTTCAAAACAATTCAAAACAACATGGTTCATGCAGTTTCCATTTTTTTTTCTAGAAAAAGGGGGGGAGGGAAGGAGGGAGAGGGAAGGAGAATATTTACAATGAGGAGCAAGAACACATCCACCGTGTTCTATTTGTTCCCGCTCAGAGTAGGATTTTGATTAAAGAAGAGAATACCTATGGGAGAATGATTACACACATTTGGAGGATTGTCAAATATTTTGGTTCTGACTTGTTCTCTGGGGATCAGGCAGTTGGAAATGAGACCAAAAGGCAGATGTTTCTAGGGAAAGTCTCTGGTTCAAACACAGGAATAACTTCCAGTGGTCTGGGCTGTCTCTGGAGGAGATGAACTTCCCTAGAGGCTCAGAAGTACCTGGCACTGTTAGTTGTCTCTGAAGGGATTCAACATTACATTAGTTGACAGAGAAAATGAACAGGAGAATCCAGTGGTGGTGTGAGAGAGAGAGAGAGAGAGAAGGGGAAGGGAATGGTAAGCAGAGAGAAAGCAGAGGAAGAAGAAATGGGGGAGAGAAGGAGAGAGAGAGAGAGAGAGAGAGAGAGAGGGCTTATTCAAAACAATCACATGACTGTAGTGTGTAATAACTTGATCTGAATTTGTCTATCACAGCTGGGTGCCTTAATCTTTTGCGGCATTAGAGGTATTTGGAATTGCTCTGCCACTTTTGATTATTCCAGTTAATATATTAGCCAAGACTTGACAAGAAAAACAGGCATTTGGAGGAGGGGGAGAGAAAACCTGGGCCCTCTTGGCTTTGTCTTGTTCTTGCAAGCAAGCTCATCCTTGTTCGAAGGGCAGCATCCCTTTCTTCTCTCCAGACCAGAGACCAATCCTGACTTTGCAGCTATCACCAGCAAGTACATTTTCTTTACTTTCAAGATAGGCTGTGAAGAATGGAAAGACAGTGTCCTTCTTCAACTGGATGGCCTGGAATTTTTGGTTTTGGGAAAATATTTAAAAGCCCTTTGAAAGAGGCCACTTTCTAGATAGCCACCCCTCCCCAGATCACAGGCTGCAAAAACGCCTCGGAGTCCTTTGCCCACAAGCCCCTCTCGTCTGTAAGTTATGATGTTTCTCTGTGTGATCCCCCTCATCTGAGCATCAGGTGCTATGTGGGAGTGACCAAAGGTCCCATTCAAGGATGAGGCATTTATCTCTGGGATTTGGGTTTGACCACATGATAGAAGTTACCTGGATGGGATAGAAGTATCAGTGCAAGCAGGGTATTTGAGAGAATTAACAAAAAAATTTTAAATTTATTTCAGAAAATCTGCCATGATATTTGGTATGAAAACAAAGCTAGACAACAAGTATAAATAAAAAAAGATCAGGGAAATGCAATCTTGGTGTCATTCCAAGAGGTGAGGTAGAAAGGAATGAGAATAAAACGAAGTCTACACTCTTTTTGATGACCTGAGCATGAATCTCAAAATCCTTTACTGTGGATTTCCAAATGTCCACTTTGAGAAAAAGAGTCTGTTTGGAGTGACCTAGTTTAAAGTCACAAGCAGAACAAATATGAACAAACTTTGCATCGCCATTAACTGCTGTCATTTACAACCTAGAGACTCTTGAAAAATTTCTGTCAGTGCATAGTCCTCTGAGCACTGCTGGAGGATGACCCCTGAGTATAGAGCCACAAGGAGCCCCAAGCACCCTCGGGTGTGGGCTAACCCTGAGAAACTGTTCCAAATGCCCCCAAAAGCCACCCTGAGACATTTCATTGCTTCAGCACCATGGACAGAACATAGCACGTCTGGGTCGACCCTCCTTTCCCAAAAAACACCATATTCTGAAACGAGACAATGGGCACCAAATCAATCTGCTAAAATACAAAGGGGGATTTTATATGTGTGGTTTATAAAATCCAGGGGTGGGAACATGATGATGACAGGAGGTGCTCTATTTCTCCATCTCTCGCTAAAAAGATGTGTCATACCCGCCATACTGTGTCCTGGGATGCTCAGAACCAAATTGGAAGTTCTCAGGAGACACTGTGATGCATCGCTGAGACATTTCTGACTCAGTTTCTATGGTTTAGTGCTATTCCTTTATTTAATTACTCTGCATCCATTTTGAATTTGGCCTTTCTGAGACATTATCATCCTGAGAGTTTCTAGCATTTTTTTTTTTATGAAAGAAACACATCGGGAAAGTACCGACCAAATGGAAACCTGCAATTGAACATAAGCTGACACGTGTGCACACATGCTCCCTCCCTCTCTCCACAAACAACATGCTCCGGTTTTATTTCAGAACACCACCACCCCCAACGCTGCTCACTGCAACGAAAGAACTGAAAAACACTGGTGAGAGACCTGAAACTAGAGAAAAGACATAGAGTGTACGGTGTCATCACTAGTGGAGCCCTTTTGTCCATGTAGGGGTGCTACACTTTTTCAGATGGTCAAAGATGAAGGATGCAATTTCCAAAGACTGCTGCAAACTAGAGTTTCCATGTGGCATTTGGTGATACTGTGTTATTCCTCTCTCCAAGAGCTGGAATCTGGGGCCAGGGAGATGGTGTAAAAAGAACTAGAGCCCATTACTTGACTGGGTGAGGGCTGAGTTTGATCCCTGCTAATGTGTGTTCCACTGCCCCCCGCCCGGACACTTCTGGTGGTCCCTGCTATACTTGAGCACTTTTGATCAAGCATCACCAAGACTGGATTATGGACTCTCTAAGCTCTGCACTCTGCGTGGGAGGCCCCTGCCCCCCACCCCACATCATTCAGAAGAGGTTGAGTCTATCTCCTCATATCTAGCATTTGTCCAAAGGATTTTCTCTGACCAACGGAAAATGGTGAAAACAATATTGAGCAAGTGTGGGAGTTTAGATCCCTGGATATCTTGTTCTATCCATGTTCCTTTTCCTGGATGTTCCTCTGGGCCCCCCACTTAAGAAAGATGAGCTAGCCCACTGAAGGACCAGCAACCACATAGAAACCACTAGTTCCCAAATACTGAATCTGGCCTCAGGCATCCATCTTCAGCCGCTGATGCAGTGATCAGGACTCACTCCCAGCTCTGTGCTCAGCGGTCATTTCTGGTGGCGCTTGGAAGACCATATATGGTGGTGGGAATTAAACCAGGGTCAGCCGCATGCAAGGCAAGTTCCCTACCCACTGTACTATTGCTCCAGCCCTCTCAGTTTCTTAGAGTGTGCCCAGTACCACGGTACCAACGCAGAGACTCTCCTCTGGGGAAGAAGAGAGCTGCCAGGAGGGCCAGCCTCAACGATGGCGCAGGAGAGGGGCCGCACGGAGGGCTGGGGTCCACAGCCAAAGCAGCAGAGTCCAGTCTAGATGTGCTCTATGTCCCTAAGCAAGTTCTACGTCCTATGACCTCTCTGGGGTTGTCATCTCTGGGGCAAGGGGGCTGGAAGCTCACAACTATGCCACTCGAAGTTTTACTCGTCCCCGACCGCGTGACTCTAACTCCCGACTCCTCCGTTCTGTTGCCCTACGGGAGCCCAGCGATTGTACCGTGATGGGCCGGAAGCCAGTGAGGGGGAGGCTGGGGGCTGCATTTCATCCTGTCAGCTCCCCATCTTCTAAAGGGTAACATTGTCACTCACAGCTTATCTTGCTGTGAACTTTCTTTAATGGTTTAGTTGGATCCTGGCTCGGATTAATCATCACGGGCAACAGGCAACATGACAAACTCATCACTAATTAATTGGCACTCGTATAAGGCACCACATTCCCTGGTGTGGAAGATCTGGATCCTTCTCAGCCTCTCCCCCCTCCCCACCCCACCCCCAGGGAGGTCCTATGAATGGCACCACTTCATTTTCCGATCCTCAGGGTCCCTCTTGGCTACACACAGAGGTGGGTGTTCACCGTGGGGAGAATTCAGTGTGGGTATGTGTGTTTCTGGTTACATCTTTAGTTTCCCAAACCTATACCTTATTTAAGGGAGAACATCTACTTGGACTCTGAAAATGTTTTGCCCTCGTAGCGTTAAATAACAATTCAATATTATTGCTACACATGCGACGCTGGAAAAGTAATGATTAGGTCACACCAAAAATTAGCTCTGCATTTTAAGCTTCAACAGAAGTTGGTTTTATTTTTATCAAATAGATTTATTCACCCTCAGCTGTGCACCTATGTTCAAGGCGGAATCTCTCGGGCATAGAATAGGCAATGTTTATTGGAAGAATAAATGAATCTCTCATAAAACAGCTACACTTTTCTCTCTTTTTTTTTTACTCTTTATGACTCCCTCAAATTACAGAATTCTCGCTTTCATCTTCACACCAGTATTTGTCAAGATGCGTCTGAAATTATAAGGAGCACAAACTAACTCAGATATGCACAGGCGAAGAGGGACTTTCTGTGCCTGGGAAAGAAAGTTGAGCATCTCAGGGTGATCAAAGGCAGAGATCGGAGAGCTTGGGGCTTGAAGATTCATTCTGAAATTCAATGATGCCAGAAATCAATTCGCAGTCCTGCTTCTCTCTCCTCTGATAATCTCTCCCCTCTCCCCGCCTCCATGAAAGCAGGAAGATGGCTCTCACTGAGACCAGTCGTCCAGCCTTGAAACCTTAACTTTGGAGGTGTAGCCTTCAGAACAGGAGAAAACACATTTCTCTTCTTTCTGCTCGGTGGTATTTTGTAGGCAGCCTGTACTGACTGTCCATCTAGCCCACTTCTCCTCTTACTCCTCTGACACTTGAGCCTTCTACACTTGTTTCTTGTTTGACTTTTGCCTAGACTCATGCTTTACATGACCAGCACTTCTAGGATAGAAACTTTGGTTCAGAGAACCCATTGGTACAGGCCCATATTCATCATCTGTGCCCAGAACTTCCTCCCCATCAAACCATCTCCCAGCTCATAGACATAGAAAGATCGCACTTATCTGTGGAATATAAAGTAACGGGATGGGAGACTACCCAAGAGTAGTAGAGATAAGGACCAGGAGGTCTGCTACATGGCTTGGAAACCAGCCTCACATGCTGGGGGTAAAGGCAGCTCAGATAGAGAAGGGAACACCAAGTAAAGGATGTTGGGAGGACCCATTCAAGTTGAAAGATGCGTGCCGAAAGTAGACTATAGACTGAATACGATGGCCGCTCAATACCTCTATTGCAAACTACAACACCCAAAAGGAGAGAGAACAAAAGGGAATGCCCTGCCGCAGAAGCGGATTGGGGTGGTGGGGGATGGGGTGGGGGTGGTGGGAGGGATATTGGGAACATTGGTGGAGGAGAATGGGCACTGGTGGTGGGATGGGTAATCAATCATCAAATGACTGAAATGCAAACACGAAAGTTCATAAGTTTGTAACTGTACTGCACGGTGATTCCCTAACAAAAAAAATTTAAAAACAAAACAAAACTGTCTCCCAGCTCAGATGTTGATGAGAATGGCAACAGCAGGCATGAACCTTCCGGCCCTTCCCAGCCCCGGAGCCCGCTCCTTGATTCTGCTTAGCGTGACTCTTAGCAGTTCCAGTTCCTCTGTTCAACTTCACAGCCTCAGATAACACCTCAGAAGCAAGTCACCTGGCTCAGCGAGGCTCCCACAGGCCGATCTGGAGCAAGCGGACCACCGAGGACTTCAGTTCTGATCTCAGAAACGCATTCCCTCCGGCACCCAGACTCCGTGCTACTGCACCCACTGGACCCAGGATTAAGCACGAATGAGAGTCCCCAGGTATCAGCCCCCATGGTCTCTCCAGCTCAGTTTCTAACCCAAATGGCCCCCTCACACTCTCTTCTGCAGCCAGGCAGGTTTACTTTCCTTTCCTTTGGACCACATCAGACTCACAAAGGCCTCTAAATATTTAAGCATCTGTTCTCTCCAACTTAAAAAATAAATTCTTTTCCATGGCTCTTTACCTGATGAGATGCTACCAGTTCTGGTTTCCACTTTGCTGTTCTTATTCTAGAAAACTCTTCTTGGCCTCACATCACCCTGGTAGAATTAGGTTCTTTGGAGATGGGGCAGGGGCAGTGAAGAGGGTCCGCACCTGGCGGTGCTTACCCTTGGCCTTGTGCTCAGAGCTTACTCCTGGCAGTACTTGGGAGAATCATATGGGGTGCTGGAGAAGGAAACTGGCTTGGCAACATGGAAAGAAAGCACCCTATCTGCTGCATTCTCTCCATACCTAAATGAACTAGGGTCTTAGGGGAGCTCCTTAACCATAACAGTTGTTAAACTCCCTTATTATATTCTAAATGATATGCTTCATGTCCCCCTCTTCTGTTTGACTGTGGGTTCTGTAGCTGTGGGAGGAGTATTTGGTGTTTGTAGTGGATGCTTGCTTGAGATTAGCTTAGTAAGGGAGGAAATCACTGAAGGAATGAGAGGGAGAACTACATTGGACCCAGACTCCTGTGGCAGAATGAGCAAAATTCAGCCCTGCATCACTCACCAAAACCAGACCAAACCAAATTGGACCACAACCTCACCTTTTTTTTTTTCAGGGGAATGTGTTAGTGAGATCTCTGAACAGGACTATGTTTATCACAGGAAATAGGAGGTCACGGTGTTTATTTGTCCCCTATGCTAATTCCACTACCTATTGAAAATCCATTTTGGCCACCAAGGGCTGCTCTTCTGGGGGACCTTGCTGAAGGTCTGTTTTCATCAACCATTATCACCCGGTGATAAACAAACACACATGAACGCTCCCAGATGGACTTTTCCCAATGACATGTTCCTTCTTGTTCCTTCTTTCCCTAATACTGGCTTCACTGTTTTCTCATCACTGTAGAATGAACAAGTACTGGCTGTTAGATTTCACACTCACAAGAGGCTCTCTCTGATTCCTTGGCGTGTTTTATCTGGTCTCCTGACTGGGCGTTTACATGGGTGTGAATAAATGTAGTGACAAAGAAAATGCAGGTGACGACGGGAAAGTAGGGCAGATGATTGTACGTAGAGATTTGGTTTAATGTGAAGAACTAAGTTGGCTGAAGAAAGGGACGCATATACTTTTTAGCATCTTTAGCAGCACTTGAAGGTTGGGGGAGAATAGCTTCAAGGGCTGGTGGAGAAGGAAAGCATCTGGAAAGGGGCGGGATCAGAGTAGAAAGGCTGAGAGTCCAGAGATGTGGGGTGCCAGCTGGACAAGGAGAAAGCAAGAGTGGCAAAGCCAGAGCCTTGAAATTGGACTGGTTTTCTCAACACTCATCCCCAGGGCTATGTTTTATGTACAGATCTTACACCCTGAGGATGAGGTAAGGTCTCCCAGAGTATCATCGTGTGGAGCAAAGTGCATTCTATATTTTAGAAATGCCAAAGAGATCACACCTTCAAAATAAGAAAGTCTAGGGCTGGAGAGACAGTGCAGGGGTGAAGGCAATTGTCTTCCATGAAGCCAGTCACAGTTGGATCCACCATCTCCAAGCACACTGGGTGTGACCCGACATCACTCTTCCCACTCCCCCATAAAAATTTTTTCAAAACAAATCCTCCATTTAACCATTTAACTTGCATTAAAGCAAGGTTTACTTAGTCTCATACCCTTCCTCCATACCTTTTTCTTGTCAAAACATCATTATGAAGGTTTCTATGAAATAAATCTGCATTATTGCTCAAAAAAATTACAAAATTTCACTTGGTCCGGAGAATCATTCCTCAGTTTCTAACATCAGCTCGTTTGAATTTCATGGCTAATTAGAAAGAGCCACCAATGAATAGCATATATTTGGAGCAACCAATGAATAACACATATTTGGAGATGCCTAACAGTGTGAAGAATCATTTCAAAATACAATAAGCAAAAAAATATATATGAGGGGATGGTTCAGACAGCAAAACCAAGGACATTGATCCTTGATGTGATCTTATCACATCAGTAGGAAAAAGAAGAGTTTGAAATGAAAAAGGAGACCAAGCCTTAAACCCACCGCTGCCCAAAGAGAAGCCAACATTCAGTACATGAATACAATACACACAATACATGGTCTCACCAATGATGGGTACAATGTAAGACAGACCCTGTGTAGGATATGAATGAAGCTCAGGGATTTCCTCAGAGCTAGTGGGAAAAGTCAGACCCCCAGAGAGGGTGTTAAATAAAGACATGGAAGATATATTCAGGCCTGGTATCCATTGAGCAATGTTACTTTATCCTTCAATTCAGTCAGATTAATAATTTCATGAAACATAAATGAACCACACCATAATGGTAACGATAAATGAACCACACCAAAAGAAAAGATAAAGATCATTCCGGTAAGAGAGCTACCCCATGATCTTTTAAATATATGCAGAACTGTGCAAAATAAATATTATTCAAATAAAAGGTGAAAATTAGGTGACATTATTAATATAATCATCAAGAAAATGAGTTTTAAATAGATAAAGAGGCACATTCCTACAAATAAAAGGAACAATCCACCATGAATACATACTACTCTCAAAAAATGGTATGTCCTAAATAATAGAACATTACCATTTAGGAAGCAAATATGAAAGAAAAAAAGAAAGAAATTAAACTCTTTGTTGAACAAATCACTATCCTCTCTCAGCAACTAATAAAACAAGTAGAAAAAAATAGTAGTTCAAAACTGCATTCTAAACCAAATTGATCTAATTAACATTTATATAAAAACCTATCTCATCCTTCAGAATGCACATTCTTGTAAAGATATAAAAATTCATTAAGGTAAAATATATGCTGTGCAGTCAATATATTTTCTACATCTGAGTTTGTTATGCCTTATAATACTATCCCATATACTTTCTTCTTTTCACTCTATTACTTTCGTTTTACATATAACATAAAACTTACCATCTGGACTATTTTAAGTGTATAAGTTCAGTGGCACCATAGCCCTCTCTGTAGCACTGTCATCCCGTTGTTCATTGATTTGCTCGAGCGGGCACCAGTAATGTCTCCATTCTGAGACTTGTTGTTACTATTTTTGGCATATCAAATACGCCACAGGGAGCTTGCCAGGCTCTGCTGTGCGGGCAGGATACTCTCGGTAGCTTGCCGGGCTCTCCGAGAGGGGCAGAGGAATCAGACCCAGGTGGGCCTCATGCAAGGCAAGCACCCTACCCCTGTGCTATGGCCTTAGTCCAGTGGCATCATACATATTCAAATTATTATATAAGCAAGGGCTGGAGCCACAATCTTTTGTTGTTTATGCGTTTGGTGTCATTTCCATGAAGTCGTTAGCAAATGTCTTGATTTTACCCTATGTTATCTTCAGATAACTAGTTTTATAGTCATAACTCTAAAAATTTTATCTCCAATTCACTGAGTTCATTTTGTATGTGACAGTAAGGATACCACTTTATTCTTTTGCTTGTGGATACCTATTGCCAACAAGTTTTAATAAACAAAAGCATTAGCTCTCTTTAAACATAATTTAATAAGAAGAAATGAGTTTAATAAGAAATAAAAAAAGGCAAAACAAACAACATACATAAGTCAGAGGGGTCTAAAGACAAAATTTTAAAATACTTTTAAATAAATGGAAACAAAACCAGAACATACCGAAATTGGGGTATCCAGTAATGACCATAATTAAAAGGAAATTTATTTAGCTAAATGCAAGGAGAGAGCCCTAAAATCAATTCTCTAAGCTTTTGCCTGAAGAAGCAAAAGAGGGGCTACCCAAATTGGTATCATATGAAGTGATCATTAGGCAAAGGGTATTACTTGAGATAAATGGGTCATTTAATAATGATCAAAGAATAGCACATCAGGTATACAACCATCATAACAGTTGATGCAACTAAAAACAGACCTTTACAACACGATTTACATAGGACCCATTATGTGACAATGTAGAACATGTGAACAACCACCACCCCTGGACCTAACATGTCTAAAGATCTGTATATCCAATGACGACATCATGGACATTATTTTCAAGTAATCATGGCACATTAATTAATTTAACAAAATACCATCTACTTTAACTTAAACTGCAACTTAAACTGTAACTCTAAGTCACAATCATCCACAATATTTTCTGAAAACAATAGATTAAATTTAAATTTAAATCAAGAACTGAATCTTGTAAAATAATTTTTCAAGAATATTTTTCAAGAATCTTGTAAAATAAGGAAAAAAACTTTTTTTCACCCACAGGTAAAAGAGAAAACCATAAGACAAATTTCAATTATTTTTAACCTGAGCTACAATATATGACATTATCAAGGTCCAGAGAGATAAGATACATGCCTGGCATGCTGCGGGCCCTAGTTAAATTCCCAGCCCCACGTGGTTCCCAAGCTCTGGTGGGAAGCTGACCCCTGGGAATGGCCCCACAGCAGTACTGAGCTGTGCCTGGGGGGGGGCCACTCACCAATAGAGACAGCACAGTCAAAGTTTGGGGTATGTAGCTAAAGCACTACTTAGGAGAAAACATTTACTTTTAAGTACCTATGTGAGAAAAAAAAAAAAAGGAAAGTGTAACCATGCTTTAGCTGGATTCATCATGGAAAAAGGGAGAGGATTGGAATTTAGAAAATAAAGAATGAGAGATTGTTATTTCACAGATCCTAGGAGCATTCAAAAGACAATAATGGAATATGGGTTTAAGAAATTCAAAGTTGTTAACAAAAATTCTCCCGTAAAGAACATTTAAAGCAGCGCAGTTTCATGGGTGACTTCTATAAAAGACTTATAGTGTAAACCATACAAAATGTTGTGTACATTTGTATGTATGTTGTGTACATTGTGTACAAAGAGCTTGCCTCTTTGGGGCAGTTTATAGAGCCAGAACAATTCTGACATTTAAGCTATACAAAGACATTACCAAAATACATAAAATTAGACTACAACTACTCCTGAACATAGGCACAAATATCTTTAAATTGTGCTCATTTAATCTCTGACACAAGAGACTCTACATTATGACCACAAAACTTTTTCAAAACAAATGCTGCAATATTAAAGAGATGGTGGGAACATTCATTGAAAAAGATCTTCGAAACAATATTGATTAATTATCTCTCAGAACACTGGAGCGACATCTTAAGTGCTAATGGAATGGGATTTCAAACTCACCTTTCTCTATCCAGACAAAATCTTATGGACGGTGCCATCTCAATTACATTTTAAAAATATGCACCAAAAATCTTCAAACTATTAATGTGTGTGGAGCATTCACCCAGTCCAAGAGTCGGGGTTTTTAGAAATCTTACTGCACATGATTCAGTCAGGTAGTCCTCTGAGGTAGGTCCCGCTAACTACATTAGAGTTGGTCAACTCAGCTGAGAGAATCTACACCTGGAATTCCAACGCATTCTCTCTAACTAGGAGCATATTTGACTCCATGGCTTGCCTTCTAAACTTTGAGGAATTTACACTTGATGTTGAGTGACAGGTATTCCTGGGGCGTCTAATAACCCCAGCCTCAACAAAGCACAACCAACAAGTAGCACTCTGTACCCCATTTCCGGTGGAACTTGGCGATTTGACAAGAGGATTTGACAAAGAGCTTCCCCACCAGATCTCACAGGAAGCTCTCTGATTTCCACTGCTTTCCCCCCCAAAAGGACGGCTGCCATTTTTAACTGGCCTCTCCAGCTTGGAGTCCCTGGGGATGCTTTTCCATTCTGTCTGGAATTGTGGTGAAATTCCAGACCCCTTAAATCATGGCCCTCCATTTTTGGACCAGCCATCAATAATTGGGAGCCTTTTGTCTGCCCCCCATTATCTTAGGCAGGAGGAATTAGCAACCACCGTACAGCAGCTAGAGGCTGGAATAATTGATTCATTAAAATGTAAAGCCTCTGTCCCAAAACTATAGGACTGGGCTTACCTCTTTAAGGCATTGCACTCAGAAGGGAAAGAAAACTTTTTTCTGAGGAGGAAATCTATCAGCGGTGTAAGAATTTAGGTCTGTATGTATGCATGTATGCATGGTCAAAACATAAGAGCTGGCATTCGAACAGAACAATTGTGTTGTGTATAACAATTGGAAATGTATCCAGAGCATCGAAATGAATAAATGGATCCATACGGGCAAAGTAAAAGCTAGGATATTAAATGAAAAATACCAATGCATCAGAGTGGCAATTCAAAATGATGGCTGGATCATCTTCCCTTTTAGCAGGTGCCCCAACAGCTCTGAAATGGCCCACGAGCAGATAGGTAGAAACACATTTTTGTCCGATTTTTTAAAGGCTTTTAAGTGAGAAATAAACAGGCTAATAGTCTACATTATAACTTGTCCCAGCAAAAATATCCTTCACCTACATGGGAAAATGAAAGATCTTTTTCTCATGTCACTAAAGTGACTTTCTCAAGACTATAGAGCAAGTGACTCACTCTTAAAAAAAAAACTAGTTGGAAGAACCCAATTCATTGGGTGCTTTCTAATCTCAGAGACATCGCCATGGCCTTCAATAACTCATAAGTATCCTGGCATTTCATCATTCTGAAGTTTGAGAGAAAGAACAAAAATGTGCTGAGTTTCTATCATATTTGGAAGCCCCGTGGCATCAATCACCTTGTGAAGTTTTCCTGATTGCACAGGGCAAAAAAACTGTACCATTTAGTAGGGCCCAAGACCTAGAGAAGTCAGTAACTTCCCCACCACAGAGGTGGCCCTATTGCCCACCTGACACTTAGTAGGCTGCCATGAGGCCAATTAGCAAGGTTCCCACGAGTGGGAAAGAACTTGGGCACAGACAGAACTGAGACCCTGATGATATTTCTGTAGACCATTCACAGGGCAATAGCAACCAACTGGGGACAACCACATCGCCACTCTGATTCCAGGGCTCCACCAGTTCAGAAAAAAATGAGAGAAGACCATGAGCTAATTCTCCCGGAAGCTTAAAATCTGAAGGGATAGAGTGAGAGAGAAGAGGAAGTGGAGGATGAAAAGGTGGAGAGTGGGGACAGAGAGGGAGGGAGAGATTGAGAGGCTGGGGAGAGAAAATATTAGTTAAGACAACCTTCAGCATCGACAAAAGGCTTGGGTGTCTCGAAAACTGAGGAGGAAATGAAAGTCCCATCTGACCTATCTAGAGCACTGGTGGTAACCAATGGCTTGAGAGCAGATCCGGAGGAGGAGAATGGTCAGAGCGTCTCTTGAGATGGAGGAGACTAATCCTCATTGTGCCTTTTCCATCTGCCGAGGCGCTCTGCCACACACGTGTCATTTCCCTTAATCCTCCCGTAACTGGAATCAGTTGCTCTGTAAATCCAGCGCACATATGGTGAAGCGCCTTTTATTCTTCCAAGTAATTAGCATCCTCACCTACGAGCGAGGCAGAAACACCTGATCGCCAGCTCAGGGGTCTCCTCGTCCATTGTGCAGGCACCGGGAATGATGCATGCACAGCCCAGCAGAGAGGGTGACAGGAGAGATACCGTGACAGGAACATGCCAGACTTTTCAATGTTCCACAACCGTTGTTCCATGACCACCGCTGACCTGTTCCCAACTTTGTTGAGGGCGTTGCATTCACATATCATGAAGTTCATCCCTTTTCCACTGTAAATGCAAAGAATATCTTGGCAACTGTGCCAAACGGTGCAAGCATTGTCCTAAATCACTTTGAGAATATTCTCACACCTGGCACACACAGTGAACACCTGAATGCCTCCGGAAGTACACACACTCTAAGACCCTTCATCACCATTTACGGATAACTCTTCCCACACTCAGCTCCAAGGACGCCCTCATCTCTCTCCTCTTGTAGCTTCCGCGGACACTGCCTCTAAACATGTAGGCTTTGGTTTCTGTGTTTGTTTCTTTTCCATGTAGGATGTGTCTGTAGTTCTTTTCATTCTTGCAGCATCTCCTGTGGAAAACAACCTAAATGCTTTTTGAAATGGGTCCATACCTGTGGTTCTCGAGCCTGGCTGAGGACTCCTGATGCTTTTTGACCTGGGGTCGAGCTCAACACTCCAGTTTGTTTGTTGGGATTTCACAGGCCCCAAGAATCCTTTCTACAGAGTCTAACACGTGCCCTCTACATAGACGCTGCAGCTCTCAGTCACCCTAGTGGTTGTTTTTTATTTTTTTTAAGAAACAAAAGAAAAAACATCCTGCCCAAATGAAGTCATAAATTTGCCTATAAATGGATGGACATGAAGAGTATCATGCTGAGTGAAATGAGTCCAAAGGAGAAGGACAGAGATAAAATGACCGCATGCATTTGTTGTACATTAAAATATAGTAGTAGAAGACTAATATCCGTGGTCAGGGAAAACAGTGGCTAAGAGGACTGGCCAATGGTTGGAACTAACTACAAGTGTGTGTAAGGCGGAGAGTAGGTAAGATAGAGAAGAGACCAGTATGACAATAGTAGCTGGGGATGATTGCACTGGACAAGATCTGAGTGTTACTAGTAGGCAGAGGGATATTCTTGATAACCTTTTGGTATCAATATTGCAAGCCACAATGCCCAAAAGGAGGGAGGGAGAGAGAGAGAGACAAAGAGAGAAAGAGACAGAGAGAGACAGAGACAGAGAAGCAGAGGCAGAGAAAGAAGCAGAGAGACAGAGAGAGAAGAAAAGCCCCTGCCATAGAGGCAGGAAGGGGGTGGGGGTGATGGGAGGGAACCCGGGGACACTGGTGCTGGGAAATGTACACGGGTGGAGGGATGGTGTTGGAGCACTGCATGACTGAAACCTAATCGTGAACTGCTTTGTAAGGGTATCTCACAGTGATTCAGTTACACAGTAAAAAAAAAAAATCTCCTGCCTTCGAAAGTAAGCTTGGCTAAGGACGTGCCAGTGCAGGCTGCATAGCCAAGTGCTGCTTTCTCTCTGAGAGCCTCAGGATCTACACGTGCTACCCACAGAATCCTAACACCCTCCACTGCCCTGTTACAGGGACTGAGGTTAAAGCCCTCAGCATCCAAATACCCTGCACACCTTTTTCCTCTCAGGAGAAGACCGAGGAAGTAGAACACTCGATCTACTTTACAAGCAAGCCAGGCGTTTCTGTCTAACCGAGACTCGTCCTATGACTTCAAAGTGACGACTTTACTCAGAATTCGAGGCCACTTTTTTGGGGAGAGGTGGGGGAAGTCCCACCCAGCGATGCTCAAGAGTTACTCAGGGGGCTGGAGCGATAGCACAGCGGGTAGGGCGTTTGCCTTGCACGTGGCCGACCCCGGTTCTAATCCCAGCATCCCATATGGTCCCCTGAGCACTGCCAGGGGTAATTCCTGAGTGAAGAGCCAGGAGTAACCCCTGTGCATCACCCGGTGTGACCCAAAAACCAAATAAAAAAAGAGTTACTCAGGAATTACTCCTGGTGATGCTTGGGGGACCATATGGGATGCTGGGGATCGAACCCATGTCAGCCACGTGCAAGGCAAATGCCCTCCCTGCTGGGCTATCACGGCGGCCCCTAGAGGCCAGTTTTATGATTGCAATAGCTCCACCTCTCCCTGTTTCGTGTTTATTATACACACATCTCACTAAATAGAGGCACAATATGTTCCGAACCTAAATCGAGGAAAAATAGATTCTGACTTCTATGTCCGAACACGCACCATTTTCCCCATCAGAGATGTGGATCTCTAGCCTCAGTCGTGGGTGCTGAGTGCCAGCTCGGTCAACTGGCCCAGGGCAGACCACTGATCGTAACTGATGAATACTTCATCTCCAGCCTTCTCGACTCCAAAGCCAATGTCACTCTCCAACTTCCCAGTGCAATGTTTTGGCTTCTTTCCACCTGGCTCCTTTGCAGAACCAGAATCTGCAGCCCCTCTAAAATGCAATTTGATTGTAAATACATTCTTGCAAAGCTCCTTCCGTCTCCCTCATTTGCTGCCCTCCTCCCTCCCCTAAGAGAGCCTCATCAGGAAAGCGCATTCTCTTGCTCCGTCCACTTTTCCATGGATGAAAAGTCTCCTTCCAAAAAAAAAGCCCAGTTAGAGCTGCCCTCGAGGGTGCCCGCCGAGGCACCTCCCCCTGTTTGGGCTCTGTAGACTTTTGCAGCCTGGAGAGACACCTCAGCCTCATTCGGCTGGGAGTCTCGGCCAGGCTGCAGCCTGCAGACCCTCCCTTGAAGGGGGGGCAGAAATGTCAATTTGAAGCAAACTTGATTTTCCCCCAAAGAAACAGTTGGCTTTGCTGGAGTCTGATGAGCACGGCAAGGCACTGGCCATTCACGTCCTTATCAGAGCCCAGCAAAACACGTCCTCCCAGTCTGGCTGGCTTGAAGCGTTCTGTGGCGGGCGAGTGAAGATAACCGGTCAGCCTCCTGGGTCTCATCCCAACGCCCTTGCTCCAGCGCCAGCCAGCTTTTGACAAGTGCCAGGGGAGAGGGAGGGGAGGGGAGAGGACTTTTAAGAAGTCAAGTCTCAGGGCTGGAGCGAGAGCACAGCGGGGAGGGCGTTTGCCTTGCACAGGGCCAGGCCGGGTTTGATTCCCAGCATCCCATAGGGTCCCCCGAGTACCGCCAGGAGTCATTCCTGAGTGCAGAGCCAGGAGGAACCCCTGAACATCACCGGGTGTGACCCAAAAAGGAAAAAGAAAAGAAGTCAAGTCTCATCAGGCTCATGGTGATTGTGGTCTCGGGGTGTAATTTGGGGGAGCCTGGGATCACAGGCAGGAATCCTTGTGTACAAGGCATAGGAGTGGGGTGTGTCATGTCGTTTCTTGGGAATCACACATTTCCTCCCCTGGAGATTGAGCTCAGCCGTTGCTGCCTTTATTTTTTCTCCTTCTCTTTTCTGCCTGGACAGAACCCTGGGCCCCAGTATGTCCTGGAACCCCAGGCCCTGTACACTTCTTCCAGCTAAATCACTCCCCGCCCATTGCAGCCCAATGAAGGCTTTTTATCTGCTTCGTTCTTTTTTGTTTTGTGTAGGGGCCACACCCGGCTGTGCTCAGGGCTGACTCCTAGCTCGCCTCGAGAGGTCACTCCTGGTGGGCTCCGGGGACCATCTGGGATAAGGTTGATCCACACCGGGTTAGCCACATGCAAAGCAAGCGCCCTACCCACTGTACTATCTCTCTGGCCCCTGCTTCCTGCTTTTTAATAGTCAAGGAAATTGAGGTCCAGAGAGGGGAGAAGAGGTTTATTTTTTTTTCTGGTTTTTGAGCCATACCTAGTGATGCTCAGGGCTCACTCCTAACACAGAGCTAGGGATCACTTCCGGTGGTGCTCAGGGGACCCTCTGCAGTGCTGGGGAGGAAACCTGAGTTGGCCACATACATTATTACCACTGTTCTATCTCTCCCGCTCCAGGAGATCAGGTGAAGTAAACCTGTGACAATGTATCCAGAAACCTCCCGTTAACAGAGAAGCAAACGGGATGAACAAGTTGCAGAGAAAAGACAAAAGCCTTCATCTGGTTCTATGACAAGGAGAAAGGACATAAGCCTTCTCCTTATCATAACCAAGTCTGGGCATCGGGGAACGGGGAGGAAGATGCAATCCGGTCTGTGGCCCAGAGGATAAGCTGTGCATTGCCACGTTTACGTACAAGGAAAGGGAAGCTTAGTGAGATGAAGGGGATTTTCAATCTAAACACGAAGGGCAGGGCTGGGCCGTCATCATTCGTGTCACTGAGGAGGGAGCAAGTAGATCATGACATCCCACATTGCTCTGCTTTCAGATCTCCACACACACTTCCTCCTCCCAAGGAAGCACTTCCAGACCTCCTGCAAACCTCCCTCTGAGCACCCCGCCCCCCCAGGCAGGGGAACTGCTACGCACTGTGACACAGTATTCCTTGACCCTGAAGTCTCCACCTTGGCTTGCTGCCAACTGACACTATGTATTTGTGACTGCATCTGTCCATTGCAAACACAGCAGCTGTTTTCTCTGACACTAGAGGCACAGATGGAATTGACACTGAGTGTCCTTATTTGGGCGGGGGTGCGCACTGGGGGCCGTGCTCAATAGTACTCAGCTTACTCCTGGCTCTGGGATCACCCTTGGTAGTTCTCAGGGGACCATTTGCATATACCAAACCTGGGTCGGCTGCATGCAGGGCAAGTGCCCTACCCACTGTACTACCTCTCCGGCCCCACTGTGTATCCTCTTGAGCACCTTATAGTCATGCGGCAGGATGCAAACAAAATCGTTAAAACACAGCGAGGGGCTCCCCTCCTATCCATGGAGAACACCGGGGCTGCGAGGAGCCTGCAAAGCACAGCATTGCAAAGAGAAAGTTTTTTCACTGAATTTAAGGATTGACATCTGTATCCTGGCATCCTAAACGCCTCCCCAACCCTGCCCTTGGCATCGGGTACCAGCACATCCATTCCACTCCAGGTGGCTTCCCAGAGTTTCAGAAAAGAAACAGGTAAGGTTCAGAGGTTCTTAGAGCTCCGTGGAAACAGGGAACAGTTTATGGAACAGCTGGAGGCGGGCCGGGCTCCTTCTGTCCTTTCTCTCTCACTCTGCCGATGCTTTTGCTGACGAAATGTTTTGGCCACAGAAATCCTCTGCGTCACAGCCATGACTCAATCCGACACGTGGAAGAAGAGTGCCAAGTGTGTCCAGTCAAGACAGAAGGGGAAACAGTGACCTCTATTTTTTTTCTTTTTGGGGGAGTCACACTGGCGATGCTCAGGGGTCACTCCTAGCTCATGCACTCAGGAATTACCCCTGGCGGTGCTCGAAGAAACCTATGGGATGCCAGGGATTGAACCTGGGTTGGCCTCGTGCAAGGCAAACGCCCTCTCCTCTGTGCTATCGCTCCAGCCCCGAAACAGTGACCTCTAGGTCAGTGCACAAAGACTCCCAAACCAGACCCCACTATATGCACACCTAAGGAAGCACAATCAGAAACAAGAGTTGCTGTCTCTGGGCCATGGAGAAGGTAGGAAGAAACCCAGGTTGGTTGGCTGAAAACAATTCAGCCACAGGAGCCTGGTCTTTGCTTCGCCATTCCCCTCTCCCTGGACTGCATTTTCTTGTTGAAAATGTTGGAACTGTTGAAAGCATCACTGCGTTGGAAGCTCTTATCCTATGAAAGGCGCGGGCAACATAATATTTGTCCCTCAGAGGTGGGACTGTGGGATTAAGAAGCATGGAGGAGGCCAGAGTGACAGTAGGACAGTGGGGAGGGCACTTGCCTCACATGTGGCCAAACTAGGTTCGGTCCCCAGCATCCCACATGGTCCTCAGAGCCCACCAGGAGTGATTCCTGAGTGCAGAGCCAGGAGTAAGCCCTGGGCACTGCTAGGTGTGGCCCCCAAACAGAGATGAAAGAAGAAGTGTGGAGATATTTTGAAGGATCTTACCATACTGCTGAAATCCTGGCAAGCTCCCCGTGGCGTATTTGATATGCCAAATATAGTAACAATGATGGGTCTCATTCCCCTCACCCTGAAAGAGCCTCCAATGTGGTAACGCTGGGAAGAACAAGTAAAGAGAGGCTGCTAAAATCTCAGGGCTAGGATGAATGGAGACATTACTGGCACCTGCTCGAGCAAATTGATGATCAATGGGATGACAGTGATACCGTGATAGAGTGACTGCCGAAATTGCTTTCCAGAAGGGCCATGCAAACTCCGTTGAGCATGTGGGTATGAAGGCTGCCCCGCCTTCACCAGATTGGGCATTCTGAAAACTGAAACTATCCCACACTCCCTAGCTGAACATACTATGTTTAAATTTGCATATCTTTGATTACTAGTAAGGTGGAACATTTTCCAGTACATTTTTTCAAGTGATTTTGTTTCCTCTTGGTGATTTTCTATTTTCCTGCCTATATTTAGCTTCCAGGATCTTGTGATCTTCATGATTTTTTTCCCAAGCTCTTTTCTGTTAAGAATCTCAAGACTTGGCTTGTCATCTCTGCCTAGAATATTGTCCTAATTTGCTTTCTCCTAACATTTTATTTTTTAACCTCAGACTTTTAAAATCCACATCTAATTAAATACATCGATCTTTCATCTTGCGATTTCTAACCATAAGTCTCCCTGGCAGCAACTTGATACATATTCCTTTTTTTTTTTCTCCTGGTGCTTATTTTTATTAAAAGTTTTAAGTCTTTCACTCGATCTCAAAATGTCTTTTTTTCCCCTCTCCTTCATCCTTTTTCCCCCTGGCGTTAGGTCTGATGTAAGGCTCACCCTGAGGGGTTTTTGGGTTTTGTTTTTGTTTTTGCCAAATTGCCAACTCACAGTTGTCCCAGCAGTCTGACCTGAGTAATCTCTTGGCTTCCCGTGGCTTGCGATCGTATATTAAGTTCTGGTTCCTGGGACTGGTTGTTTTTCATCCTTCCCTCCTCTCTGTTCTGGAAGGGGCTGTACCACAGGCTTTTCGTCTCTTGCTTCCGCCCACCACCACCTACTCACTCTCTCCTCCAGCCGAGTTCCCCAGAGCTCCCCTTGGACTTCCAGCCCCAATATTTTCCATCTTGAAAGATATTTTTTTTTCTTTTGCAACATCAGCCTCCATACTGGGAGGCCAGGACCTCCTTGAGCAATTCCAACTGGGAAACAGCAAGAAGCCAGTCCCTCAGGGAAGGCGGGTGGCTGTGACCCTGCCAAGATTGCTCTATCGAAGTCTTCTCTCTTCGACCTGGACAAGGTCCAGGTGAAAACAATCTGTACTTGGTTCCTAAGGAGTTCTGTCGTTGCTGAAAAGCAGAATGAGAACATGAAGAAGAACGTTGACTTTTCTAAAATAATTAAATCCTCCCCTTCCCCCAAAGAGACACAGCACAAGGGGGCTGGAGAGATAGCACAGCGGGTAGAGTTCTTGCTTTATGCACAGCCCCTCTGAATTTGATCGTGGCACCTCACATGATGCCCGGATTCTGCAAGAAATGATCCCAGAGTGCAGAGCCAAGAATAAGCCCTGCTCACTGCCCGGTGTGCCCCCCGCCACCCCAGATATACATAATAAGTTATGGGGGCGGGGCGAGAAGAAATTCACCAAGAAATAGCCACGCAGGAACAGCTAGATGGAACTTTCTAAAGACTTTGTAAAACTTTCTAAAGACCTTCAATATCTTTGTCTTCAGGAAAGGAGCCAAGTGGGAAGATCAAGGGTGAGGGTGAGGACCTGGGCTCTTACTTGTAAGTCTGACGGATCCATTTCGCTCTGTGTGGGCAATGGCTTTGCGATCAAAACAACATCTTCCAAAGCCTCCATTGAACATGACAAAGCAAAAACAAGACCAAACAGAAAAAGTCCGCCCACTTTCTTATCTGATGAACAGAATGCAAGCTTTCTTTTCTGATGCCATAGCTTCCGAGCAGACAGCTCACTGTCCAAGCCCACAGATGGCGAGGCATTGTGGTTTGAAAGATAGATTGCAATACAGAGTGATGGCCAAAACACTTGGGATGTTGGCAATCACTCTCTTAAAAACAAAGTCCTTTACAGCTGCCTCTTTTTCGTCGATTAGCTTTTGCCTCCAGCCCTACAAAGGACTGCTAGCCCTGTCTCTTAGACTCACCCCTGCACTCTTGGACTGAAGTTCTGGGCTAGGCTTTCAGACCTTCAACATATGTTGCATGGTTTGATGGTTTGATGTGGTGTGCAGGCTCTGAATGAAAGACTGGGGATATGGGGAGGAAGGGGTGGGGAGGGGGAGACAATGTCCTGGGACTCGGGCAGTCGGTGTGTCCACTCTCCTCTGCCTATGACAGGGATCTTTGCTACCTATGTTTCGGGTCTGCAGTTCTGGAAGTCCATATCCTTCGTCTGGCTAACATCTGCCAAGGACAGAGCACAGTTTGCATATCCAGGTGCCAACTCAGGCTACTTTTCCCGTCTTTCTCCTGGATGGTAACCATCTCTCAGATTGCTGTCTGCCTTCGAAGTTTTGCAACTTGCTCTTTGTACCTGTTTTAGGCACTTCTCCTGACTGTCACCTGAACTCAAATTTGAATTTTTTTTTGTCTACTTGTCCAGTGTAACTGCCCTGCATATTTCTCCGAGAAGGAAGAGATCTTTGGGGTTCAGGAATTTGGACTTTTCAGGGTGTCGCATGAACATAATTACACGCTGGTGGTAATTAACTGCTCAAATTGCTTTTTAATATGGAGTTGATACAAACTCCGTTCTTTCCAGGCACAGAGCACTGCAGACTCTTTTTTCTTGCCAAATGATTGACAGGCAGAAGGTTTTTGCCAGGTTGTTGGAGGGCATTCAAAGGTGGTGTGGCTCTTGGCTTCCTCTCAGTCTCGACCTCATGGGGTCCTTCTGGCTCTTATCTCCACTTTCAGAGTGTCCTCAGAGGGACCCCACCTGGGCTGGCTGTTCTAGTTACACTCCGTGCTCTCTGCCCACCACCTTTGAAGCGCTGCCCTCTGGCTCAGGCCGTGTAATGACTCGCCTTAAAGCCCACTGGCATTAACAGTCAGCCTTGGTCACAGAACCTGGAGGTTCTGACCCCCAGGGTCCTCATGTTTCATCCCAGAAGAGCTGCTTCCTGACGAAGTTGAGTCGTTCCTCCACACCTCATTTCTTTGCCAGTCCTTGTAGGTTTGTAAGATCGATGACCCTCAGACCGTGTCTACGCCAGGCCTGGAAAGTGTTCATGACAGCATGCCTGAGCACAGCAGGTGGCATTTGGCAGACAAGCAGCACTGCTGCTCCACCAGCTTCTTCCTATGTGAAATTATGAAGTATTTGTGGGGAGCGACCCAAGCAGGGCTCAGGAGGCCCAGAGAGGGCCTAAAGATCGTGTTTTGCCAATCTTGCTGGCAGAACAATAAAATGCCCAGAGATGCCGGCATTCAGGAAGACCTCCTTGAGGTGTGTTGGAAAGCTCCAGGCTTGCATCCTGAGATGCTCAGGGTACCATGTGGTGCCAGGGACCAAACCAGAGTTGGCCACATGCACCTTAACCCTTGGACTCTCTCTCCTGCCCCAGGAAATATTGAAATCAGGGGAGTTAAGATTTAAGACACTGTCAAGGGAAAGGAATTTGGGTGCAGGGAGTTAGGGACCCCAAATTTACTCCTCACGCTCCAGAAGCTTGGAGAGAACAGGTGAGAGAGTTGACTCTAAAGTCAGTCATGGGGCTGGAGTGATAGCACAGCGGGTAGGGCGTTTGCCTTGCACGCCGCCGACCCAGGTTGGATTCCCAGCATCACATATGGTCCCTCGAGCACCGCCAGGAGTAATTCCTGAGTGCAGAGCCAGGAGTAGCCCCTGAGCATCACCGGGTATGACCCAAAAAGCAAAAAATAAAATAAAGTCAGTCACTATTGTACTTAACTAGAGTATACAATAAACTATTCCTACTTTAATAATTAATTAAGGAATTAATAATTCCTCAATCAACCAAACATTTTATTTACTACAAATCTTCTTTACAATCTAGGGAATCAAAGTTTTACTCCCTTCTAATGGGGTGGCAGAGGAGAATCCCTAAAGTTGTGGAAGGAGATAATGGCAACCCTAAATAACAGGTTTCTGGGCTGAGAAGTTTCTATTCAAATTTCAGCCACTTAAAATCAAGAAAATGCACATTTTTTCCATTTGAAAAACTATCCATCCAGCCCTGGCAGGTCAAGAAGGCTGGCCATGATAATTTTATTTGCAGAGCATCGCTTTGAAAATCCGAGTGTCTTTCCAAAGAAAACACACAAGCTAAAGTCACCGACAAAATGGTTAGATCTGTGTGTTTCTTCTCAAAGAATATACTGGGCATATTTCAGATTTCATCAGCTTTGAAGTTAGTCTAGAGGGAGTCTGGGATAGTAAAGGAAGAGGCAACATTCTACTGCGAATGGTCAAGTGAAACTCTCCAAGACCTGTTGGATCTCATGGGGACATTCATCAGAAGGTGGCAATGTCTCCCCAGATATGTCAACTGTTCATTAGGACTAAAATATTTCAATTTGGGGAAATAACACCAGCAGGAAATGACGTCGGCCAGCATCCTCCTGCTTTCTGGAAAGGATTGCTCAAGGAGAGATGATGCCATAAAGGCAAAGCAGTATCTTGTTAGATCAAAAGACTGGAGCCCCAGAATATTGGAGGTGGTGATGGAGACCACGGTGGAGGTGGTGGTCATGGTAGTGATGGCGACTGTGGTACTAGTAGTGGCAACGGTGATGGTAGTACTAAGAATGTTGATGGTGGTAGTGGTGGTAATGGTGGTGGTGGTGGTGGCTGAGATAGCGCTGATGAGAATAGTGGTGGTGATGATGGTGATGGTGGTGGTGGTGATGCTCTTGGTGGTGGTGATGGCGCTGGTGATGGGGATGGCCACCCCTGGAGATGCTCAGGAGTTACTCCAGGCTCTGCACCAGAAATCGCTCCCCGTGAGTTCGAGGGACTGTAAGTTCACAAAGCATTGTGCTGCGAGACGTGTGTGTTTGGTGGCCGAGAGCTGCCTCCCGTCCTCCCCGGGCCTCCCCAGCAGAGAGAAAAAGAGATGGGGAACCACAGACTGATGGTAAAAGTGGTCTGTCTAATGCAGAGCTGCTACCGTAATTATAGAACATCTGAAGGGGTCAGAGGTGTAGGGTTGCACGTCGTGTGATTTACAGGGCTAACACTTTCCAGCAGAGCCAGTTCTCTGGGGGAGAATAGCTCAAGGAGATGCTCTGTCTCCCAGGGACATCTATATTGCTTTTCTCTTTCCCTTGAGTCATATATATCAAACAATTACATCAAATAACTAATCAAACACTACTTCTTATTAATACTTGCAGTCCTTTGGATAAACACAGTAAGACACAAAGATCCCAAAACTTAGTTATCTGGGCTCCGAGGGCAAGCAAGTCTTTTACCGTAAATCCCAGACTAAGTCCTCAGGCCAGTTCACCTTGTCCTTCCCCATGGGGGTCTTGTTTCTTGAGTCATAACAGCTTGCATCAAGACCATGCATTTATGCTTTCTAGAATGTTTCATTTTGATGCGGGAGTAGCTTTGCTGCTCGCCCCTGATCCATGCCAGTCCCATGACAGGACCTCCCTTTTGGGGCGTTAGGACCTATAGCAACCAAAGCCAATCCAAGTAATTGTGATGGATGCCCAGGAGTATACTTCAGAGTAAATCAACTTCCAAATGTTAGGTGCACAACATTAACGGTCTTTCTGTGTTAAGAACATTCCTCTATGGTAAAATATGAAAAGACTACAGGGGAAATAGAAAAGCAAATAATTCACTGCAAATACAAAATCCAGAGTTACCAGAAGTTTTGGCTTATACGTAACCAAGACTGTCTTAGGGAATGTGGCCATGAGAGGTAAAGCACAAAGGAAAGTTTAAAGATTAATTCAGGGGATGAGGGATGCTCGCAAGAGCACTGTAAGCCTCTCTGGGAGGAGGAAAAGGGGAAATTCACTGATGAAGCCTGAAACACTTAGGGCTAATATCTAACAGGGGACCATATGGGATGCTGAGGCTAAAACCCAGTTGACCGCACGGAGGGTGAACACCCTACCTGCTGTCCTACCTCTCTGGCACTACGGGGGCGGCTTTGAAGGGTAGAAGTGTTGGACTCAGCCAATCTGGCTTCCGCTTGATTTCTGAACTTGGATAGTGCTTGTTTGGAACAACCCCAAGAAGGTACAGAAGACAGAATTGAGGGCTTGGTGTAGGCTGGCCTCCAGACTGACCTAACCCTTAGTCACTGTCATCCCACTGTTCATCAATTTGCTCGAGCGGGCACCAGTAACGTCTCCATTGTGAGACTTCTTGTTACTGTTTGTGGCATATTGAATATGCCATGGGTAGCTTGCCAGGCTCTGCCATGCAGGCAGGATACTCTCGGTAGCTTGCCGGGCTCTCTGAGAGGGATGAAGGAATCGAACCCGGGTCGGCCACATGCAAGGCAAACACACCCTACCCGTATGAGTCTGAAAAAGGAGAGCAAAGAGAGACAGAGAAGAGGGAGAGAGACTTTCTACAATGAAGAGCAAGAGAGGAGAGAGTCGGAAAGGACCTAAAACAAGAGCAAGTGAGAGAAGGGTAGAGGGTGGATAGGAGAAAGAGAGGAGAAGTGAAGTAAAGGAGAGGAACAGGCATAAAAGGAGTCAAGGAGAAGAAGAAACAGAGGCAGACGCAGAGTAGAAGAGGGAGAGCAAGTATGGAAACTGCCGGGGAACAGGGAGGGGTTAAACAGATATGTGGGGGGGAGGGGTTGCTACCTGGCTAGGTTTGGGTGTGGATAATTAAGAGGAGAGAGGTGGAGACAGAGGAAGAAGAGAAAGAAGCAAAAATGAAAGAATTTCGAGAAGAGACCCACGTTTCTCTGACAGCATGGGCAGTTTCAGCTGATGCCAACGCTCCGTTAGCTGATATTAATCTGCTGATCTGATACAACACCATATTGCCCCTGGGCACAGCTGCCCAGCACGAAGGCTGGCACCTCCCAAGCCCAGAAGGGACAGCGCTGTCCATCGCAAAGGCCCTCACCTCTCGCCCCCTCATAGGCTTGGCCACCCCAGATCTGATGTCACGTCAAGGAGCGTTTCCCCAAGACTCTGGTTGTTGACTGGGTGTGATAATTGGCAGGAGCAAGGGCCCCTTTCTGGGAAGAACGTTGGAGTCACTGCTGACAGTCCTCTGTACGAGGGATGGGAGGATTCAGAAATAACGAGAATAATGAATAAGCAATCGGTCTATTCTTGGATCAGTTATTGCTGCCCTTCTAATTGGGTGTCTCAATCTCCTGGGATCCCCTCCACTGAGCACTATTCCCAGAGAGACCAAGAAACGGGCGCCGGAGACATCATCACTCATTACAGACACTCTGATGGGGACTGATGGCCACGCTGACACTTCCTGTCATCCGGGTCCCCTGCCAGCAGTCTGCCCAGAGAAGGGTCAGGCAGGACTTGGGATTCCAGATCTGCTACTGCCTCAGTATCCCCATTCCTTCCTCAGCCTAGGCCCCTCATCTCCTCTCGCCCCAAATTAGGGCTCATCGTTCCCATCGCACACGATGGATTTTTCTGGGATTTTTTTTACGAAGACAAATGCTAATGTATGCAGATTTCCTGGCACCTCGCAGACTTTCAATAAATGATAGCTATTAGGATTCTTATTGGAGAAGGCAACTGGCAAGGAGGCAAGACTGGCAGCCCGACAAGCACGAAGCCAGAGCCACATTTTGAAAACTACCACCAAAGTGTGCAGTAGCCCTAATTAGAATTCTCATTAAGTTCCGATAATGAGAAATGTGCGAGAAGACACTTTTCAATCTCCCCAGAGGAAACAGGAAGTGGGAGGCATTAAAAAATGGGAAGAGAAAAGTAACTTTCAGTAGCATCCCATTTTTGTCTCCTTTCTTGCTGCGTGCGTGGTAAGAAAAATTGAGATGAAACAGCCCTTCTGAGCTCACCTTTTAACCTCTGTGGCATGTTTATACATATATATATATATATATATATATTATTCGCATCCAAGAATAATTAGTGTTAGGCCGGAGATCATCTACTGCCACCTGGCTCAAGAGCAGCTGTACACATCTCCCATCCCGAACTATCCCTCCAGCCATCATTGACTCAGTGATCCTAAGGGGGAAATAGAGGCGGGGACGGGGGATGCTAGGGACATTGGTGGTGGAGAATGTGCACTGGTGGAGGGACGGGTGTTCAATCATTGCATGACTGAAACTCAATCATGAAAGCTGTGGAACTGTATCTTATGGTGACTCAATAAAAAGAAGAAAGAGCTGCTGGACCCCACCGAGCCCCCAAATAACCAAACCTGATAAGATGGAGCCTGGGCTGAGCGTGGGTTTCCGGCGGTGGTCGGCAGAAGCGCCACAGACAAGGCCCCTCCTCAGAGCTTTGCCCTCTTCGGGGATGTGAAGTGCGGGTTTCAACTGGTCCACGAGCAGCGTGAATTCCTTTGCTGACACCCCCGCCAAAGAGTCCCGCTCCCCACAACTACGAACGGCTTGGTTTTAAAGAAGGGCACGGAGCTGGGCATGGAATCAAGCCACAGATCAAGAAACACGATGCTCTTTTAAGACCTGTTCGACGTGGTGCTCCACCATCTCTGCTGCTCCCCTCAGGCCCCGGGTCCCGGGTTCCCACATGCCTTGGTGTTCCTATCCTGCTGAACGTAAGATAACCCTTTGCTTTCGCACTGTCCCCAATCTCATGCCATTGGAGGAGCCATCCAGCCACAAACTGCCATGGATTTTGTTCTGAGAGTCTCCCAAGCCCCTACCTGCCCTCCCGCCCCCATGTTGGGGGTCCTGATGGGTGGGCCTTAGGGGTTGAGAGAGCCGAGTCAAACCTGCCTGTCCAAGAGATGGGGTAGTTGAGACTCAGGTATCCCAGATTCCCGGGTCAGCCCAGACCCACTGGTCGTCCCAGCTCGGCCGAGCAGGGCTGAGGATGGCTCACCTGCTGGGGTGTGTGGAGGAGTGGAGGCAGAGAGCCAGGCGCTGTCCAGTCCACCTGCTCAGCCGGTTGTCACGGCAACAGCCAGAGTACACACAGGTGTTAGATCAGTGAAGCAGAGCTCCGGGGGGTAGACGAGGGGTGTCCACCGTGCCCAGTCTGGCGTTAGGTCCCTCTGCTCTGAGTCCCCAGAGCTGGGAGATTGGGGTGCAGGAAGGAGGCTGGTTTGCTGCTGGGAGGATTTTCCCATCAGTCCTCTCGTTGGTTGTTCAGGGGAAAGCTGAAGAAAGGTGACCCTGATCATGTTGCCCCTCCCATAACCAGGCACAGGGGCAGAGTGAAGCCACCATGTCTGTGTCTAACAAACCCCAGGTACCCCCAGCAGAACACCCCCCCACACACCGGTGCATCTCAGAACACCAGTGCCAGGGTCCCCCGGAGCAATTGAACCCTTGATATTTCAGCCTGAGCACTGTTTGACCGAAGTCGCACGCCTTTTGCCCTCCACCTGCTGCCCTTGACCTCATTGTCCAGCTAAAAACTGGCATCAAGCCCACAGAAGCTGTTTTCAGAGCCCTGGCTCTAGACCCTTCTCCAGCCAAAGCTAATCTTCCCCCAGAATTCTGGAATGAACAAAAGTAGCTGTCACAGGAGTTCTGCTTGCAAGGGGAATTCGAGGGGGTAGTTATGGTTTGTTTTGTTTGGGGGCCACATTTGCACAGTTCTGGTGACAATTTCCGGCTCCATGCTTCAGGGTCATGTGCTGTGGTGCTCAGGGAAACACTTCCTACTCATTTGCTCGGCCTGTCCAGTGATCTTCCCAGCCTGGAACAGAGATATTGTTTGGCCTCACCCTGCTGTGCTCGGGGCTTAACCCTGAGTCTGTACTCAGGGATCACTCCTGGCATGGCTCAGGGGACAATATGGATGGAACCTAGATCAGCCACATTCAAGGCAAGCACCCAACCCACTGTACTATCTGTCACCCCCACCAGAGTCTTTGAAAGGAGGATTCCGGGAGGAACAACGCAATCTAAACACAAGTCACAGCCCCTATTTCTCAGTGTCAGTTAACAATGGCAGAGCCAGAATTAACCACCTCCCCCCACCCAAATTTGACAGGGGATGTGACCCAGCAGTAGAGGACCCAGGTTTGATTCCCAGTGCTGGCAACCAAACCGAACCCCCACAAATTTCAGGATCCTTGGGCGTCTACCCATCTGCAAACTACCCCCTGTCCAGCCCTAGCCTGGATTCCCCGTGCTGCTTGCTGGGGTTTAGGACTGCTGGTTGCACTTGGTCATTCATCTAACCCCACCCCCAACCCGCAACTCCCCCCCCCCACTCCACCACCACACCCCCCCAGGCCTTCATGAATACTCTGGAGGGTTTTCTGTTATCTCCGAGCTGCCTTCTGTCACCCTGGAGGGTCTGCATTGAACTGAATTCAACAGAACTTCACCCTGTCTGCTGTCTTCAGAAGGCTGGAGGGTACAAGAACCCATCAGGGCAGGAAGCTGGATGCCATTGTCCCATTGATAGGAAAATTAGATGTGGGTAAGGGTAGGTGGAAGCAAGACAGAAATACAGAGAGTGAGGAAGGGAGGAATAGGGTGGAAGGGAGGAATAGGGTGGAAGGGAGGAAAGATGTAATGGTTTCCTGAGAGACAGTGGGGGATAAGGATGTTTGACCTCCACGTAGCTGTCCACATAGCAACTGAAGACCCCTGGAACCCAGCCACATCCATGCTCAAGACCACTCTCCACACGTTTGGGTGAGCCTCATGCATGAAGGAACCAGCAGAGGAACCCAGGTGTGCAGAACCTGGGGCTGAGATCTCCAAGGCTGCTCAGATCGGGACTGGGCCTCTTCCACCCAGATTCCCCACTTTCCAGTAGCTAGGCAGTCACACCCAGAAACTGCCCCTGGCGCCATGTAATCCCATCAATGGCCAACATCCAGAGACTATAAAACAAAGCTCCTGGAAGCATTTGACCGCAACGCAGCCACTCGACATCCAATAGCCTAGTTCTTCCTCTTGGAGAACCTGGCAAGTTACTGAGAGTTTACTGCCCGCATGGGCAAGAGCCTGGCAAGCTCCCCGTGGTGTATTCATATGCCAAATACAGTAACAATGATGGGTCTCATTCCCCTGACCCTGAAGAGCCTCTAATATGGCACCATTGTGAAAGACGAGTAAGGGGAGGCTGCTAAAATCTCAGGGCTAGGATGAATGGAGACGTTACTGGGCCTGCTTGATCAAATTGATGATCAACAGGATGACAGTGATACAGTGACAGCTATCTCCAATTCAATAGGCAGTACCTCACAGGGGCCCAGGGCATTGCCAGAAGTGAACCTTGAACTGAGCCAGGAGTAAGGTCTGAGCACACCTGGTTGTGTCCTCTAAACCTCGCCTTCCCAAATGAAAAATGGATGAGACCAGAAGAGATAGAAGCAGACATGTAAGGTGTTCTCCCTCCCCACTAGATCTCTAGGCAGAACCGGCTCATTGCTTAGTGCTGTGGCTCTGAGACCTGAGCCTGGTCTAGAACAAGGGCTCTGAGATGTTTGTCCATGAATCAGTGATGTAAGAATCTGCATCTAAACACACACACACACACAAAATAATAAATAAAAGCACACAAAAAATGAGTATAATATTTTTTCACAAGAAATCGTATATCTGAGAGGCTAATTGATTCCCCATGTGGACCCACCCCATCTTTTCGATTCAACCTGGCTGCCCCCACAGCTGTGCCTTGGAAGAGGTTCATCTTAATTCTCTTGCTGGTGAGCCGAGGGAAATGTGCCTTTCTTAGTGGGGTTCATGGGAATTCAGAAGACGGAGGTCTGACCGACAGAGCTGGGGGCTTCAAAGTCGTCTTTTCCTCTTGCCGTGCTTCTCTCTTCAGGATCCTACAGCTTCAGTTCTAAGTCTCAGCATCCCAGCACCCCACTTTAGGGAGGTCTACACTGCTTCTGCTCCATGCCTTTGGTTGAAAACTGTGGGTGCGTAAGCCTGAACACTTACTTAGCAGCGCTGGCCTCTGTGGGGCCTGGCCTGACCACTCATTCTGGCTTGGTTCTTCTGTCTTCTCCCTTCCGCCCCCCCACCATACCCATTTTTCTCCTGGAATCCCTTTCTTGCTTGCTTGCACATGAGTCCTTGTCTTGGGATCTCGTTCTCCAACCCAACCCCAACCAACCCCTGCCAACCCAACCAGGAATAACTTGGTATCCAAGGAATCTGTATCACTGACAAGGAAATGATTCTTATTCTTTATAGCTCTAATGTATGGGTGTTCAACATACTTATCAAAGACACCCAAAAAAACTCAGTGATTTTCTCCAAGGTCACACTTCAAGGTCACACAATTAAAAGTGCTAAGGAGGGTCACAGGACTTTGAGGGGAGGGTGCAGTAACTTTGCACACAAAGACCATAAACATTAACACGATCATAACCAAGCTACCTAAACAATATTTTTTTTTCTTTCTAAACAATATTTTTAATTAGCTTCTAATGCTCAGGAAATAAGACACGTGCACATCACCAATGACCTCTTTAGAGTTTTCCCATTTTCTATCTTTTAAGATGAAACCCATGCAGTCCTCTCTATGGATGGTATGATTATTTTTTTTTCCTTTTTTAAATGAAGTGCCCTTTTAGAACATGGTTTAAAGAGGCATTAGAAGATTTGAATCTAACCAAAACCCTGAGCTAGCTACGAGGAAAAATTCAAGAGATGATGACAAAATTATTTCTAGCAACCATGACATTTTCTGATGTGAAATACATTCTTTGAACTGTCCAACACAGCATCGGCTGGGATTTAGACTCTGACAAGAAAATCAGTGAGCTGCCACGCTGACAATGCAGACATTTTCCTACAGAGATTTTGGCTCCCTCACTAGATCCAGAGAGTACCAACAACTTCGAGCAGGTTCTGCTGGTGGGGGTAGGGGGTGGGGGTCGACCCAACACCATTGGACCTTAAAACTGCTCTATACGAACAGTCCAGCATCTGTCCTGTGACCTGACACAGCTTGTTTGGCCTCTCAGTTTCCTTCTGGACAGAAGAAGAGTTACTAACACTTAGGGCTGCTGGGAAAATTCAAGACAAGGGACAGGAAGTTCTAAGCATCCAGTCAAAGGTGACTGGAGAGGATGCTCGCTGAGCACAGGAGATATCTACAGTGAGCTGAGTTTTTGTGTACTCGACACCCTTCAAAAGTGGCTTGTGTGGGGGCTGGAGCGATAGCACAGCGGGTAGAGCGTTTGCTTTGCACACGGCCAACCTGGGTTCGAATCCCAGCATCCCATATGGTCCCCTGAGCATAATTCCTGAGTGAAGAGTTAGAAGTAACCCCTGTGCATCGCCGGGTGTTACCCAAAAAAAAAAAAAAAAAAAAGCAAAAACAAAAGTGGCTTGTGTTGTTGAGGCTCTTGACTCGCTAACAGAGTATGCCTGACCTCTCAGGGTTTATGCAACATCACCTTATTTTTCCCTCACAGGATGTCTCATGGGTGGTGGGAATAGGTTTGAGGAAGTGACTTGAGGGATCAGGTTCCACATGCTGAGTGTGTGTGTGTGTGTGTGTGTGTGTGTGTGTGTGTGTGTGTCTCGGGGTGGGGGGGTGGAGAGCTGGGTGATGGTGTCTGCCAGCAGATGGTGGGAGAGTTGACAAGATTATGCTGGAGATTTTGATTGGTCCTCAAAGCAGCCAACATCACTTCAACCCACATCATCCCAAACCACGTGACCCCCCATCAGGTGTAAGGAGAGAAGGGCTGGGAAGCAACATTAATTAGGGGGGGGCATCAAAGCTTTACATAGCATTCTTGCATGGGGCAAGGACCTGTTTGCCCACTCAGATGTTCTTTTGTCAACGCTTCACACAACGTACCTGAGGATGGAGAAATGGCGTAAACGACTCATTGGAAATGGAGTAAATGAGAAACTGAGTAAACTGGAAGTAAATGACTTTCTTAATGAATACTCCGTGTGTGTGTGTGTGTGTGTGTGTGTGTGTGTGTGTGTGTGTGTGTGCGCGCGCGCGTTTGCATGTGTGTGTGTTCCAGCCAGCACAATTCTGCTCAGATACTCATCAAAGGCAGGATATTTCAGATTGGGGCTGGAGCGATAGCACCACGGGTAGGGCGTTTGCCTTGCACGCGGCCAACCCGGGTTCGAATCTCAGCATCCCATATGGTCCCCTGAGCACCACCAAGGGTAATTCCTGAGTGCAGAGTAATAGGAGTAACCCCTGTGCATTGCTGGGTGTGACCCAAAAAGCAAAAGGGAAAAAAAAAGAATAGTTCAGATTTCTGTCCTAGGACGTCATAGACATCATTTATAACCAGAAGCCTGCAAGACATTTCCACCCCCATGCCCGACCCCTCCGCCCCTTCTGGTGTCACACCCTGTATGATCTTTCCCCAGCAACTTGCTTCTAACCCAGTCAGTACTGGCAGGTTTCTGCCTCTGCCGTTGGCTTGCTAGAGACGGTGGCTTGGGATTTGCTTGCAGAAACGCTCCCTGGTTGCCTCTGAGGAAGTCAGCTGCCCTGTGCCCCTGAGAGGCCTTCACGGCCAGGAAGCGTCTGGGCAAGCACCAGCAGGAACCCATCCCTGGATCCCACCCTCCCTGCAAAGTCCAATCCTGCCACCAGCTTCAACTTTCCGCTCTCAGGACTTCAGACGAAACCCCCACCCTGGCGCTGGGCTGCAGGCTCGGGAGAGACTTGGATGTGTAGCCAGGGACTTTCTGACCCCGGGAATAAATGCTGCCCTAAGCGGTTATGTCGTAGAGTGATTGCAGAGTTAGGCAGCAAGAGAAAACGAACAAGCTGCCTAATTTGGGATTTCAAAGCCCCCAGCTTTTTTTTTTAAACCACAGGGCTCATTAATGATGATTTCCAGGTTTTTTTTTCTATAGATAGGGCTGTTCTCAATCTGCAAAATTCCTTCTATTAAATAAACGACATTCATTGAGCGAGAAAGTCTTTTCTTTCCCATTTTATATATTCATTAAAAACTATATATAACAGGGTCTGCGGTAAAAGACTCTGCTTTTAAAGGCAACCAAAAGGTACCGCTGAGTGCAGATATATTTCACCTAAAGCAAAGAAATTCAGTGTTTCTTCTAATCACTTCTGCAGAGCCTGAGGTACGTGATGATTTCTGAATGAGGTTTTAAAATATTGAAACCGGAGCTGTCTGGGAACTGTGCTCTGAGCCCGATGTAAATTGTCTTATTTCATTCCCAGTTGGAGGTATTTTGCCCGCTTAGATTCATACATGGACCCTCTGGCTCCAGACCTCTGATTCTTTGACCAAAGAGTGTGCTGTCTTCTGGGCATGAGATGTGTCCTTCCCAAGGTCACACAAAAGGAAGGCACGCTGGCTGTGAAGTCCCCCTTCCCTCTCTGCTGGTGCTAGGGCCCTGGTTTACCTTTTTCACGGACATCAAAGCATTCCGAAGCTCAAATCTGTGCGTTGGGGACCGGTACATTCTCAGAGACAAGTGTGAAGTAGGCACAAAGCAGTTCTGTGATGGAGGGTGTCAGAGGTCAATTCCCTGATTCCAGGAAAACCGTTGGCAGCCGTGGCCACACACCAGGGGCTCTCACCTGCTCGCCTGGCGTCTCCTGTTCCCTGACCTATAACCTTGGGATTCTGTGGCTGCACACCACCGTTTCCCATGACGTGCCCCAAAGGAAGACTCAAAGCAATGGACTGTACAAAAATGAAGTGGAGGGTCGTGATGGGATTTGCCTGGAGTCATGAGATTGGGCTTTGCATTCCCAGTCTGCCATGCACTAGAGGAACGAGCTTGGATGAAATAGATGCTTTATTTTTCTAAGCCTCCATTTTCCCCATCTTGAAAACGGGATAATCTCTTGCTCACAATACTCAGGAGAGGAAAAAAATGAGGCCAACTATAGATAAGCCAGTTCTTGGCACAGAATGAAAGATTGACTCTCAATGATAAGGATTGCTGTTATAATAGATTAGATTAGATTTGAATATACTAGAGTATATATTATATATTAGATTAGATTGAATATGCTAGAAAACATATTATAAAAACTATGATATATCTTACATATACCATGTGTTACATATGCCATATGCAACTTAGGGCTTGCTCAGAGCCAAATAACGCATATTTTAATCATCTCAATGTGTTAATTTTGAGTGAGTTTTACCTCTCTGAGTCTATGTTCTTTTGGAAGTGAAGGGGTCATAAAAATGCTGTTTCAGAGAGTTATCATAGGGACTCGGAGAAAGAATAGCTAAGACAACAAAGCTAATTCCTAAATGTTTAACTTGGAGTCAAGTTATATCTTCTACTGCATCATTTTATTTTCTCCTACCAGCCAATGACAGGGGCTATCATTATCTCTGTTTTGAAGATGGGAGAAGAAACACCTGGAGAGGTCATTATTTCTAGGTCTTAGTTGGATGCTTCTAACTGGACTCCCCGAATCTCTAGGGAAAGAGCGTCAGGGTTCAGAGAGTGTGGAAACATGGGTGCTAAACACTAGCATCTTTATTTTCACCATCTGAAGTTTAATACGCCCCTCAGGGACACACTCGGCAACCACCCAGCCTGATTTCACCACTGACCTGGTGAGACTTGGGCCAAGAGAATCCAAAGTAGCATCACATCAAGTTGTGGCTCCCGCAGATAGCTTGAAGCATTGCTGTGTCGTTACTACAAAAAAACCCATTAGATGTTATTATTAAATGCATCCGCTTAAAAGCACATCTGTTGCCATATCCAGAGACTGGGTTTTATAATATTTTCATCACTGCATTTCAAAATAATGGATTTCTTTGATATTTCTATGGGTTCTATTTTATACATCTGAAATAGCTCTTTGGAGAAGGGATCCATCACCATCACCATACAACCAAAAATATCCATGACTCAAAAACCATACAAAACTCCAACTTGGGGTGAAGAGACAGTGTACAGGGTTACAATGGTCCACCTGGCTCCCCAAGCATCACTGGCCACAGTTTTGGAGCCCTCTGGATATCACTGGGGGTCACTCAGATAACCCCCAGCACCCAGGGCTGAAGTAACATTGCATCCTCGCTCCCCTTCCTGCATTCAACTTCCTTCCTAGTTGGTTGAAATTTCTGAGAGGCCCTAAGGCTTTCTAAACGCCGGAGGAACCTCCAGTAAACCAATCCAAATCTTCCAGAGCACTGGGATATCTTTAGCAGGAACCCTGGTATATGGCATATTTCAGAAATGACTAATATTGCACACGGAAAATTCCTGGTCATCCAGGAAGCAGTAGGAAGAAGGCTGTGTTGATGCCTCCCCATGCACAGTCAATAGGAGGGCGCTGAGGGCAGCCTGGGTGACTAGGATGGGACCCCCTTTGGGGGAAGAATGAAAGCAGTCATGGAGAAGGAATGGAGTTGGAATCCATGGCACCTGCGGGCTCTTCAGGAGACAACCCTCTGTTCCTGATAGGAAGGGACCTTCCCAACTTGGACACGGAAGTCCCTCTCCCTGGGAACACGCACTTCCTTCCCTCCCATCTTCTTATGCATCTCAGGGTCCCTGGGATGAGCTTAGGTGTGTGGGCTGATGGGAGACAGGCATTGTGCAGAGAGCTTCACGGGGTGCAGCCCCAGCACCTCTGTGCTGGATGGTGGGTACTGAATCTGTTACAAACCCAGAATCCTGAGCCTTGGCTCGGGCCTCCCTCCTCTGGAGGGTGTGGAGTTTGGGAATCAGCATTTTTTTTCTGCATCTCCAAATGTATTCATAGAGACCACAAGCATGGTAGCTGATTTTGGAGTTCTGGACCCAAACTCTACTTCCACCACTTAAGAGATGAATCCCTTTGCGTAAAATGGCTCAAGCTCCAGCTGTCACCCAACTGTAAAGTGAATCAAACGTGCCTTGTAGAGTTTTGAGGTCTTAAACTGTGCTCAGCAAACTAGCCTTCATGCAATTGTTGGTGTTTGAGTTGTAACCAGATAGATGGGTTCACAAATGGAGTTGTTTGTTAACCTCCCCCCCCCACACACACACACGATGATGTTCTCCATTTCTGAATTATTCCCATGCACTCTGACCCCATGTCCTGACTTCCAGGTTTCTCTGCTAACCAGAACTAAGCCAGAGAGACATACTTGTAGCAGACAGACTTCAAGGACTCTACATGGGGGGACACCAATAGCATTGGTGCCAGTGAAGGATCTCTGAATCTCAGTGCAAGACCAGCAGGTTGTGGTCCACTCCCCCTCCAGCAAGTCTGCCCAGACTTCTCCAAGTCTGGGCAGAGGAAGCTTTCTGAGGGCTCTCTCTTTGCGCCACCCCCTGGGCACCACCCAGCTTGAGCCCCATGTCTTTAGGGCATCAATGGTTAAGTTCCAATCGCCTGCAGTTACCTCTGTGTGCTGGAGACCCTTCCCAGTCCCCAAGCCTCCTTCTCCCCTCACACTTGACCACCTGGGAGTGTCTGAGCATGAACACACCCTGGACACAAGAATCTAATGACCACCGAGAGGGGTCAGTGAGCAAACACTGCAGCTCCATCTCCCCGGGGGGGGAGTCCTGAATGCGTGTTCCTTGCCCCCTCCTAAGGTTTCATGGCAGTACTAAGTCCACTCTCCCTCAGAGTGGCCGCTGGCACAAAGACCCCTCTGCTACTCTGAGGCTCCCCCTGCCCGCCCCCTGCCAGCTGCTGCAGTGACCCCGGAACTTCTCAAACAACCTCCCCCTGCTCTCAGACTTTCATCCCAGCACCTCCTCCTAAGCTTCAACCACACTAAACATGCTTTTTGCCCATATTCAGGCAGGTTTCTACCTGCAAACAATCCTGATACAATGCTCGGAGAAGCCAGATGGAGAAACGAATTAATAAATGGAGGGTGGAAGCCAAGTTCCTATCCGCTCCGCTGCATTGTCTGTTGCAACCTTGCACCCCTGGTCCCTTGGTGACAATGAAAGTGCAAATCCCAGCAACTTTCCCACAAACAGACCATATATATGTGTTTTCCAAGTGAGGGACATGAACGAAGAGAGGGAGGATGGGTTCTTACCCATTGGGCTTCCCTTTTAAAAAAAAAAACAATAAAGTCCTTTGGCAGAGGTGTATGAATTAAGATCTCCATGGAATATTTTCTCCCTGCAAACACCTCCTCCTCCTCCCTCTGCGGACGGAGAGTGACCCCATGCTCATTGGGCTGCTCCCCAGAGAAGGCACGAAAGGGGGTACAGGGCCCTAGAAAGAGACTCGGCAACCCCCAACCGCATCACATAGAATTTGTTTTATTGCCAGGTAAGAAATTCATATTAATATAGTGAATACATATGTTTACAAATAAACATTCTTAGAAAACAAACAAATGTTTTTTTTTTTCTTCTTTGTAGGAAGTAGTTATTGGTATCATAAACTCTGTAGTTGTCGACAAGTATGAACACAGGTTTACTTGCAGAACATACGGTTACTAAAATATTCGCACGTAAAATATGCTCCATTTACACAAAAAAACTGGGGCAGGGGAGCTGGAAGGGGGATGCCAGGCGGAGCCCAAGGCAGATGGAGGCTGAGTCACTGTGGGAAGAAAGGGTTGGCAGACTCGGGTCCCATGGGGGCTGGAGGTGGGGGGACAGCTAAAGGCAAGAAGGAGAAGCCCACTAGAGGCACAAGAGAGTGTCTCTGCTTTATTCTGGCCCGCCTCTTCTCCATCCTTCCTCTCTAGCTACAGGATGTCCATGGAGCCATGACCGGTCCAGACAGTTCCATAGATCACACGCCACGACACGCTTTCAGCCTTTTCCTCCTCCCAGAGGAGGACCAAGAAGTGACTTTCCTATTTCTGCTGCCCCCCTCCCACTGGGGTGAGGGGTAAGGAGTTGGGAGGGGCCACCCCTATGGGGTGGGGGGGGTCTTCCTTCTTCATGGTGCTGACCACACAACACCTCTTCTGCCAAAGCCACAGCTGCAGACTTCAACCAAGGAAACTCACAAGGGGGGGCAGCAAACTCTGAGAGGGAGGGAGCCAGGAGGTGGTGGGACCCTGTCAATTCAGAGCCGGAAGAGGGTCCTGCATCAGGGCCGGGAGAGCTGAAGTGGGGGCCCAGTTTAATGGTGAGCTACGGGGGGAGCCCAGATCAGAGCTTGTGAGTGATGGAGACTGGAGAAGCCAATGCAGACTCCCTGGGTTAGGAGCTGTATACCACACATGTGCGCACAGTGCGCTGAACCGGAGTGTGGATCTAGGGGTAATTCATCTGGTGCTAATTCATCCTCCTCGCTCACTCCTCTTGCCTCAAGGATTTCCCCTTCCGTTTTGTCAGCCCGTCAGCAACAGCAGCAGAGAAAGTCTCCACTGGCCGTTGTTTTATCTTTAACAATTCTTTACATCCAGTCAAATCTTTCCATAGAGAGAGGAATGAAAGAGGAGGAGAAGGAAGAGGAGGAGGAGGTGGAGGAGGAGAAAGAAGAGGAGAAAGAAGAGGAGGAGGAGGAGGAGGAGGAGGGAGAGAATTGAGCTGTAGTTTCGGGAGGAAATACAAAAGGAGGAAGAAGAGGAGAAAGAGAAGAGGAGGAGGAGGAGGAGGGAGAGAATTGAGCTGTAGTTTCAGGAGGAAATACAGAAGGAGGAAGAAGAGGAGAAAGAGAAGAGGAGGAGGAGGAGGAGGAGGAGGAGGGAGAGAATTGAGCTGTAGTTTCAGGAGGAAATACAGAAGGAGGAAGATGAGGAGAAAGAGAAGAGGAGGAAGAGGAGGAGGAGGAAGAGGAGGAAGAGGAGGAGGAGGAGCAAAAGAGAAGAGAAAACCACTGTAGGTTCACAGGCTTCCACACCTATTTAACCAGGACTTAGTTGCTGCCTTGTTGCTTCTGGACTTAATTTCATCCTTACGTTTTTTTGGTCAGGGGCATCGACACTGGTTTTCTGTTTGTGCCGAGGCTGGGAGGTTTTCTTTCGCAAATTGAAAGTATTTCAAATGAAGCCACTTAGACACCAGCACTGACCTGGAGCCATAGAGTGTGTTAGGTCACTCAGACCAACAGACAGTGGCCATTGGCACTCGCTCCACTCTGGAGAGCGGGGGGGGGTGGGGGGGGTGGGTCCTAGCTAAGCAGCTGGGACAGAGGGTACTGACCCCGCACTGTTCAGCCAAGCAGAAACAGCCTTGATTAAAAAAAAAAGGGGGAATCTTAGTCACATGTGCTCTGAGTCCTGCTGGACCCGAGGGTGCGCCGCTTCCAACACCGGAAGCAGACGTCTCCAGGAAGTACCCCGTCGTCAGCGAAGAGTGGGGGAAAATCTCTCCCCTTCAACGCCATCCCGTTGCTCTCAAGCCCCCACGTTGGGTTTCCACTAACCATAGCACTGGCAGGAAACTGTGTTGGAACCCCTGAGACCTGCTTACTTGCTGTGAGAACAATCTGGGGAGTTTTGGAAGGAGGGTGGGGCGTGAATGCACAGATGTATCCAGGAGATGGTCTGGAGGGGCAGAGGGAAGTACGGGACCCAGACATGCTCAGTCGGCCTTTCTCCATCAGACAGGGTCGGGAGCTCAGGAAGGGAAGGATGGGAGGCATTTGGACCCTGTGGGCAGCAGGGGGGGAATCTCTGACATTGGGCCCCCTGACATTACAGCAACCCCCTTGGAGTGTGGGGGAGACCGGGGTCACCAACAATACTGCAGAAACACAGGAGGGAGGAAAGGCTGAAAGGACGGAGGCTGCACACGGGCACGGGACGGTCATTGAACAGAAACACATTGAAGGCACCACCCACGCTTATGACATTTTCAGTCCAAAGCAGTTGAAGATTGGCAGCGGCGGCGGCAGCTGAAAGGGGGCAGGGGGCCGGGGGTCACCAGTTCCTAGAGGATTTGGTTCTGCGTCTCTGACTTGCCTTGGAGGCAAGAAGGAATCTCCAGAACAGCGAAGAACTCTCCAGAACGGCGAAGAACTCTCCAGAACGCTGCAGGAATCCCCCAAACACGGAAGCTTCTGGGCCTCCTCTCGCCTCTAGCCAACTTTTCAAAGGTGATTTCTTTTTTTTTTTTTTAAAAAAAGGGTGGCAGTTCATATCATGGTTGGTTTCCCGCCTGGAAGATGGGGAGGTGGCGGGGCAGGGGCAGAGATAAAATTTGCTCTTTTTGTCTGCTTTGTAGTGGGCTTTGATTTTATTCTTTGCAAAAAAAAAAAAAAGTGTCATGTGAAAGTCTCTAGACCCTACCCCCTCCTTCCGCCACCAACGCCTGCTCCTCCCGTGTCCCTGGCCAAGGTCTTTATGGACGTTCTCTAGCACGTGCTTCCTTTCCAGCTCCATTGGGAGGGTTCAGGGTCTGTGAATGCTTTTGTGAGCTGAAGTGTGTGTGTGTGTGGGGGGGGGGGTTGTTTTTTGCTTCCAACACTGGCGATGTGAATATCACTGTCTGTAGAATGCTCAGAGTCCAAGGGTAGTCTCATAGGCTCGTGGGAATTTGGGGTTTGCGTCTCCTCTTGGAACGAGCCAAAGGCTTCCGATGCACTTATGCCTCCCCTGAACGACTGCCCCTTTTCCAGAACATTCTGCGGGTCCTCTCTCACTCTCCATCTCTCTCAGCCTGAAGTGTGACCAACGCTGGGACATGCCATAGGACAATTTCTCTCAACTGTGTCCCTTGCCGTATGCCCCTCGTGCAGAGGAAAAAGACTGAATGAGCCCCCACAGGGTGGGCAGATAACTTGGATGGGGCTGGGGGCTGCGGTAGAAAAGAAAGCAAGCCTCAGTTTCCCCCTCGGCTGTCTTGCTAAATGTCCAGGCTTCCGTCTTGCTCGGTTGCCCATCGTCACGGGCCAGGCAGGACCCAGGAAAGACGCGACTTCACGTCGCCGGTAGGTTAGTCGTGTGGAGGGTGAGTGTGTAGGTGGACGCTGGGGGCTGGGGCAGGAGGGGGCAGTGGACTGGGTGATTCCTTAATTTTTTTTTTGCCTCTCTCAGTTGAGTGTGGTCTCCAGGGCGCTCTCCGGCGCCAGAGCTCAGACAGTCACCTCTGTTTTGCTGTTGGTGATGAAGTATGGCTGTGGGGGTGGGTAGTGCTGGGGGCGAGGTCCCAAAGGGTCGCTGGAGCCCGACTCGGCCGTCCCCAGCTTGGCCTTGTTGCCATAGGCCTGACGCCGGAGAGACTGCTCGTTGGGGTCCCAGCCCTTGAAGTTGGCGGTGGAGGAGTTGTAGGCCAGGGGGTGGGGGGGCATCTTGTTGGCTCGGGACTTCTGTCCATTCTGCTTGGCGGGGCCGTGCTCCGGGCTGAAGGCCCGCGGCTCGTTCTCCAGGTGCACCGGCTGCAGGGGGAGGTTGCCCTTGGCCGCCAGCTCGGCCAGATGCCGGCGCTTCGTGTAGAAGTCGTCGTTCACCTTGTCAGCTGTGGAGGCCAGGCAGACGGAGGAGGGGAAAGGAGGGAAGCAGAGACAGGGAGAGGAAGGAGAGAGAGAGAGAGAGAAAGAGAGTTAGGGAGAAGTCCTCGAGCCAAGAACAGCCTCCCGACCGGCACACAGCGCACACACAAGCACGCGACAAACTTCCGCTGGACCAGACAGATGAAGGCAGGCGTGTGCTTCCCAGAGACAAAAGCAGGACCCGGGAATGGGGGGAGTGCCCCCCAATGGAATCTCGAGTCCCCCACTGCCGTGAAACACATATCCTTACCCCCAACCACAAAAGGGCTCTGCTCGACACAGCTTCCTTAGAAAACTCAAGCCCGGTATCTCCACAATTAAAAGAGTAGGTGTGCTCTCCTTGAAGAGAACACTACTGGAAGATTCCTTTAGGGCGTTTGCCTTGCCCACGGCCAACCTGGGTTTGATTCCCAGTATCCCATAGGGTCCCCTGAGCTCCGCCAGGAGTGATTCCTGAGTGCAGAGCCAGAAGGAACCCCTGAGCATTGCCGGATGTGACCCAAAAAGAAAAAAAAAATTCATCATCATCATCATCATCTCATTGATTGTTGAATTTCTCGAGCGGTCTCGGTAATGTCTCCATTCATCCTAGCCCTGAGATTTTAGAAGTCTCTCTTTACTCATCCTTCCCAATGATGCCGCATTGGAGGCTCTTTCAGGGTCAGGGGGAAAAAAAACTAAAAAATTTTAAAAATGGAAGAGTGGGCTCTCCTTGGAGAGAACCATATTGGAAGATTCCTTCCCAGTGATGCTGGGAAATTTCTACTCATCACCTCTCATCTAACACTTGCGTAAATTTTCTTCTGCTCTTCCCCAGGAAGAGAAGTGAACACACACACACACAGCTATCCGCTCTAGTATCTGCTTTTGTCTTTGGTTTTGGCGGTTGAGCAGACCTGACTCAACCCCCAAGCGCCATCACCAAGTGGTAATACCCCTCTGGCTAAAGGACTCGGTGTCCTTGGCTTTTGCAGGCGGCAAATCCTCATAATGAAAAGGAATGTCCCAACGGGTAGCTTGGAAGATTAAGTGAGATGACAAGGATCAAGTACTTAGCCCTTGGCGACCACCATTAGCCTCGTTATTATGGCTTCATTTCTCACGAGACATGTTATCACATATGTTTCCATGCTATTATGAAGGACTTACAGACTGTGTTTGAATGCCTCTGTGATATTTCATTGGATGGAAATGTAAAACTCAGGCTTCCTCCTGATGATCAGCCTGATTGTGCTCATGTGTGAAGCTAGCATGGGCATCTTCTAGGTTACAACTCTCTTTGTATATTTTAGGATTTGGAAGAATTCTAGTAAGATTTCCTTCATCCGCACCAGGGGGTGAAAAACTATGGTCCAGGGACCACATCAGGCATCTGCCTGGCTTTGTAAACCATATTTGACTGGCGTCTCCCACCCTGAGGTGTCTGGGGTCAGGGCTGCTCTCTGCTATGTCGTGAGGAATTTCAGAACTTGGGAAGGAAACTGCATGGCCCACAGAGCCTGAAATATTTACCATCCAGCCCGGAAATGAATTACCTGGCGTGGAATTACTTTGCCGAAGGATGTAAACATTAATAAGACCATGATGCATGTGACCAGCGATGCTAAGTCTGTATCTATTTCCATTCCATTTCACCACACTCTGCAAATTAGCATGATTTACTTTTCCTCCTTTTATCCCTGCCCCCTTCCTCCTTCCCTCCGTTCCTTCCTCCTTCCAGGGGCGGTTGAGCACCCAAGTCCCCTGAGTAATACTCAGTCTGGCTGTGTGGGCAGGAACCTTTCATCCTCAGGCCAGTGGTGACCTGGTGAGGTGCCAGGGAACGTGAGGTGCTTTGAAACCAGGGTCTGCTACATGTGAAACATGTGCCCTGAGCCTTTGAACCATCTTCCTGGACCTTCCTTTCTTTCTTTGTTTCCTCCTTCCTCATTTTCTTTTTTCCTTCCTTCTGTATTTTTCTGATCATTGGATAAGAACCTTATTTTATTCTACAGTGCTTGTATGATAAGCTCCTTTGCTGTTGTGAAATGTATTTGTTGGGGACACGTCCTTAAACACACCTCTCCTGGGAGACCAGAAACTTTGCTCTTCTTTCATACCCTAGTGCAACACCCCACACCGACAGAGGGTGAGACATCGAGTGAGGGAGATCACAAAAGTCCACGTTTCCTCTCTCAATAGATCTTTGTGACACCCCCAGGAGAGAGGCAGGGCAGGTAAGAATTAGAACATCAGCCTGACAGATTAGATGGGGCTAAAGTCCAGGCCCGTGGCATGATTTAATTCAGGTGACCCACAACTAGTAGATGAGCCAAGGGCAGACCCTCCCTCCAGGGAATAAGACTACTTTTGAAAGGCTGTAGAGGGTCAGCTTTCAACTCTGAAATGAAATGGGTCAAACATCCCCTGCCTGGCTGCGCTGGGTCAGCACAGAAGTTCACTGATCCTGGCTCTGCCCCGACTCCAGCGCCCAGCTCCCCACGAAGCCAGCTGTTCATTTGTCAAGCTGCACACCAGGAGTGTCTATCCCCGTGGATGTGCCTTGTGTGAACTGGTGCCATCTCTCAAGGGACAGTTTGTCTTTTTCTGCATTCTAGACCTGCCTGGAAACAGGACGCATCCAAGTCCCAAGGACCCGGGGGCTCTGTGAGGGAGATTGCAAAGGACACACACCTGCCTGAAGTATCATGCTTCCTTCAAGGTGGCCCGGCTTAGCAGCAAATTTAGCACCCCTTTTTTTCTTGGGGGGTGTTTTGGGCCGCTGATGCCCTAGTGTTCTGGAACGAGGCCTTGATCTTCCTCCTTGGGCGTTAAGCATACTTGACCCATGACCTCCAGGGCAGGGTACCTGGCGTCTCCCAAGAGCCATGCCTGTGCTCCTGAACATACTCAGATCTGCTCCCCTTCAGGCTCTTTCTTCTCCCCAACGTGGGACCATCCGCAGTGGAGCCACTCAAGCCAGACACACGGTGACAGTTGTTGATTTCGTGCCCCATCCCCGGCCCCCTCCCCCCGCCATCCAGCACAACGCTCAACCACTACAACCTTCCCGCTCCATCTGACAAATCTCCTCTGACTACTCCACTGCTCCTCCCCCCTCGGAGTCTTTCTCTGCTCCAGCCACCAAACTGGTCTCCCGGTCCCGAGCTCCGCCTCCTGTGCTCTACTCTGTCCACAGCACTTGGAGGGAAATTTCTGAAACGTGACAATGCATCTTTCATTGACCAATCCCCTTCAAACAATATGTTCGGTCATTTCATTGCCCATCAAACAGGCACTGGCCAGGGCTCATATACCAGAAATGTACGGAGCTGCCCAGGCAGGCCCCACTCACCCTGCTCTGGGGCCGGACATTCTTTAAGGGGGGCCCAAAGAATGGCCACACAATCCCACATATTACACTGAAGGAGAAACAAAAATCTGTCTGGTATGATGGAACTCGGGACCAGGTCTCTGGCTGGCGAGAGAAGCAGAGGTTGGAGTTGAGGCGACTCACCAGGCTCCACCCCACACCTCGACCTCCCGGCTCTTCCCTCCGCACCCTATTTCTAACATACTCTGGTGACACGGTTTTAGAATTTCCCATTTCCACGTTGACATCTTCCTACTAGACCTTGAGTGCTTTGTGAGCCCGGGCCCTGCCTGTACTTCTTGCACTTCTCAGTATGGGGTGGGGGGGTAATATGACACAGGGGAAGCTTTTAAAGATCCCTCCATCCTTCCCCCAAAGGAATTTAGTCCGAATCTCAGCGAGTGGAACCCACACCCAAAACTTCCAAGCCAGACCCTGAGTTGATGACTGTAACGGGCAGCTGGAGTGAGTCAGAGACAGTGCTAGAGCAAACGCCTTGTCAGAGAACTGAAGGGAAGTGACCCCCCCCTTTCTCCTAACCCTTCCCCTCTAGGAAGCCTGACCAGGACCCCTCCCTGCAAGGCAAACGCCTTTCCATGGCTCACCTGCCAGCTGCCACGTCCCACCTACCGATGTGGTTGTTTCTGCACGGCCTATCACTCCTATTGAAGTTTCCTAATGGCGAGATGGGTTCGATTTGTTTTGTCCCCATTGCATTGACCGTTCTGGTTCCTTGCAGCTATGAGGTACTCAGTAAATATCCAGGGAACAGATGCCTGAGTAAAACAGCATGGGGCAGAGAACAGCAGGGCCAGAGGAGAGAAGCCCCAGTTCCCTTCTTTCAGGAGTCTCTTACCAAGAGCCACACTGCATTCTGCCCCAGCATGACTCAGCATTCTCCATCCCCATAACTCAGCATCCCACCCCATGATTCAGCATCCCCCATCCCCATGATTCAGTATCCCCCACCCCCATGACTCAGCACCCTCCATTCCCATGACTCAGCACCCTCCATTCCCATGACTCAGCATCCTCCATCCCCATGACTCAGCATCCTCCATCCCCATGACTCAGCATCCCCCACCCCCATGACTCAGCACCCTCCATCCCCATGACTCAGCATCCTCCATCCCCATGACTCAGCACCTTCCATTCCCATGACTCGGCATTCCCCATCCCCATGACTCAGCACCTTCCATTCCCATGACTCGGCATTCCCCATCCCCATGATTCAGCATCCCCCACCCCCATGACTCAGTATCCCCCACCCCGATGACTCAGCATCCCCCACTCCCATGACTCAGCATTCTTCTTCCCCAAGATCCTTTTTTCAGACAACAGACTAGTCTCAAGGCTACTCAGAGCAACGGGCTCATGAGAAGATTCTTATTTCTGATCCTGACACACTGCTGAGGCAGTAGGGGCCACGACAGCTATGATAGCTGATGTCTTCTCAAAGGGTTCTAAGGGAAAGCAGACACAGAGTCATTCAACTCTTGCCCTGTCGTTGCAGATGCAGAGAGAAGCCCCCATTGTAAGGAATCATTGAGTACCCCGGGATTATCTACTCCATGCACAACCCAGAGCAGGTCTCTTGGGAAAGGTGGCTGTGGGTGCCCCGAACAGAGAAAACACGTGGGAGTTGGGGCCATGAATGGAGCAGACAGGAAAGTAGCCGGGCTCTGGAATCAGGCAGACCTGAGTCTGGGAGACCTCAGGAATGTCACTTAGCCCAGACCCCTTGACAGGCGCCCCTCAGCTGTGACGACGTGGCCCCAGATCACCACACAGCCGCGAAGAGCACCGTGAGGCAGCTCAGAGAACCGGGTGGCTGACCAGGACGGGGTCTATTAAGAGGACGATAGTGTGGTGACTATAGAAGCACAGGAGGGGCTGGAGCGATAGCACAGCTGAGAGGGCGTTTGCCTTGCACGCGGCCAACCCGGGTTCGAATCCCAGCATCCCATATGGTCCCCTGAGCACCGCCAGGAGTAATTCCTGAGTGTAGAACCAGGAGTAACCCCTGTGCATCGCCGGGTGTGACCCAAAAAGCAAAAAAAAAAAGAAAAAGAAGAAGAAGAAGAAGCACAGGATTCAATCCAACGTTTACTAGGAGGCCACTCCGCCAGAGAGCCAGCTGGGCACAAAGAAAGCCTGTGTCCAAACTGACCAGCCCTCGCTCTTCCTTCTCCCCTCTGCTCCACCTGCGCTGCAGGCTGAGGGCCTGGTCTGCCCGAGGACACGGCATTCCACTGGGCCTGGATGTGTTTGGGATGAGAAGCTGGATAGGGAAGATTTCCTCGAAGCTGGAAGATTTCCTTTCAGGATAATTCAAAGTGGAGGAGAGGAACAGGATCTGCATTCCAGAAGAGGGAACACGTTAAAACCCAGCTGGAGGGGCTGGAGTAAGAGCACAGCGGGGAGGGCGTTTCCCTTGCACTCAACCGACCTGGGTTCGATTCCCAGCATCCCAGAGGGTCCCCTGAGCACTGTCAGGAGTAATTCCTGAGTGCAGAGCCAGGAGTAACCCCTGTGCATTGCTGGGTGTGACCCAAAAAGAAAAAAAAATAAACAGCTGGACTCTGGGGAAATTTGTTCCACCAAGAGGAAGAGTCTGTGTCCCTAGCCTGTGAGTCCAGTGTGCAGCAGAGACTTTGACCACAGAGACAGTTTCTGCCACTGGGTGGATGTGAAGAAGGAAGCACTGGCCAGGCCTGGGTAGGCAGAGTCCTACTGCCCAGACGCTCACGGTTTCCACAGCCTGCTAACTGCCAGGAACCGGGTGAAACTACCTGACCATGCAGCACAGCCCACGTGCCCACCGGCATCAGTGTTGAGGGAGACTGACCCAGAAACACCCTCGATCCCCGCCCACGGAATGCCCAGCAGACCCTGAAATATGAGTCCACTGAGGCTGTTCTTCATGAGTCCATGAAGCTGTGGGGGAATTTGTTACACAGCAGTGGATAACGGATACTGAACAGCATTTATAAGGAGGGACTGTGGAAGCTTCTAGAAAGTATGGGTACAGAAGCTTCCAAAAGGTGAATATATATATATATATATATATATATATATATATATATATATTGCTTTTTGGGTCACACCTGCGATGCTCAGGGATTACTCCTGGCTTTGTACTCAGGAATAACTCCTGGTGGTGCTCAGGGGACCCTATGGGATGCTGGGAATCAGACCCAGGTCGGCCGTGTGCAAGGCAAACACCCTACCTGCTGTGCTATCTCTCCAGCCCCCTTACCCCTGTATTATCTCTCCAGTTCTTAAAGAGTTATTTCTTTAGGCAGATGTGGGGGGTGGGGTGGGAGGGAAACCGGGGACATTCGTGGTGGGAAATGTACACTGGTGAAGGGACGGGTGTTGGACCATTATATAACTGAAACCCAATTATGAACAACCTTGCAATTCTGCATCTCATTGTGATTCAATTTTTTTAAGTTTTTAGAGTTGTTGTCTTCTACTGGAAGGCAGGGAGCACAATCAGTGGTGCTCAGGGCTTACTCCTGGCTCGGCACTCAGTGGTCACTCCTGGTGATACTCGGGGACTATCGGCAGTGCCAGGGATCAAAGCCAGTTCAACTGCACGCACGGCAAGCGCCTTAGTGCTGTAGTATCTCTCCAGCCCTCAGAGAGTTATTTTCAAGATAATTTCAGGTCCAGAAAGGTGGCTGGTGGTTAGGAGCTGATGAGTTGTTCCCGGAACAAAGAAATGCGATTTTTCTCAGCCTCCTCGGGTTCTGGGTCTCCTCTGCGTTGGATCCAGGGGAAGGGCCAGAAATGCCTTCCCAACCACTCCCAGCTTTCTGCAGCATCTCTCCTGTCTGAGTATATTAAGCAGCTCCCCATGAAATAAACAACAGATCCATTGAGCAGCCTTGTAAGGCCCATTAATAACTGTATTAACCTAATCAGCTCCGGTACCTAGTGGGCAGATGGCTGACAGGCCGACCAGGAAACAAATGTGTGAGCCTTTTAACAGCACTGGTCTTCCCTGGTTTGATTTTTCTTCATTTAAAAAGAGGGGAAAAGATTGAAAAAAAAAAAAAGGTGCCTTCTTTCCAATGAGCCTAATTGCCTTGAAGGAACCAAGGCTGTAAAATTAAACTGTGCCGTCCTCCATCTGTCTCCTTCTTAATTAGTGGCAGACGCTGTACAGGTGTGGGGTGGATGAAGCTTGGCTTCCATGGAAATGGAACGTGCTAAGGTAATAACCAGTTTTCAGAACCAGCTGCACCTTGGAGGGGTTCAGCAGGTGGCCTCCCCCCAACCTCCCTTCCTCGGGCCCAGGGTACCTTCAAGAGGACTTCCTGCAACTCCTTCTCCCCGCACCCAGAGGTATTTCTAGGATGCAGGGGGTGGTGTTTACCTGCGAAGCCTGGACCCACCTGCTAACGCCCACGGTGCCTCATTTGACTCTGTCTTTGGTCCAAGGACATGACAACATACTTAACATGCATCGCCCCATTGCACATGGGGATAAAAGCCACGCAGTAGTCCCCCAGGATGACATGACCTGGCCTGTGGTTACTTTCCCCCCCTTCAACATTTCCTCCTGAATATCCAGCCAGGATATTCATTCCCTAATATCTGCCGCAGCAAACGGCCATAAATGGGGTCGCTTAGAACAACAGAAATCAATTTTCTCACAGTTCTAGGGGCTAGAGTTTGGAATCAAGGGGTATTGCGGGGTCTGAAAATAACAGGGTCAGGTTTCCAGCCTTCCCAAGCTCCGTGAGGAGCCTGCCTGGCCCCTTGACTTCTGCTGGCTCAGGCGATTCTGCACATACTTGGCCTTGGTTTAGCTGCATTAGTCTGACGCAGAGATCTCCCTCCAACCGGTCCTGCTCCCCCAGTGTCCTCCCCTCCTCTTCCGAGGACCAGGATGAGGATCTGGGATAATCCGGGGCTCACAGTGTGCTTTTAATTTTATCACACCCACAAAGACTCTCTTTCCAAGGAGCGTCACACCCTGAGGCTCTTGGTGGACCGAGATTCGGGGGAGATGCTATTCAATTCAGCACCCACAGGGTTCCACTCTTGTAGAAAACCCAAGGCTCACCCCCACCCCACGGCTGGGGGGGTCTTATCTCCATGCTCCCCTCTCAGTCCAAACGTTCTAGTTGGCTGTCTGTCTAGATACTTCTAGGCACTGTGTACTCTGGTCAAATGTCACTTCTGATGGGACCCTGGGGACTCCCCAAAAGTGGTTCATTTGGAGGGAAGGGGCTCCAAAGAGGCACTTAGCAGACCTGGGGGGTCCTTCCTGGTGATTCTTGGCTGTCCAGGTTGATGGCTCATTGCTAGGGCATGAAGACATGATGCTGTTTGGCCCAGCGGTGCTGAGACTCACCTAAGACATCCCAGAGGTGCTATGGAGCCTCCAGGATCACACCCAGAAATGCTCAGGGAACCACGTGGCACCCAGGGATCAGACCAGGGTTGAGTGCACTGGAGAGATAGTGGAGAGGCTGAGGCATTCGCCTTGCATGGAGCTGATCCCAGTTCAACCACAGACACCACACAAGGTCCCCTGAGAACTTCCAAGGGTGATCCTTGAGCAGAGTCAGGAGTAAGCCCTGAGTACCACCAGGTGAGGCCCCCAAACTAGCATTGGCCAAATGCAAGGCATAAGCCTTAACCCCAATGCCCTCATTCCGGTTCCCCATTTTCTTTCATCACCTCCCTGTCTGAGTGTGATGTTAGCCGGCATCATTTTTAAATTCCGTTCTCAGTTATTTGTGTGTTTCCTGTCTCCTTTGACTAGAGATCAGCTCCACCGAGGGGAGAAATTATACCTGCTTCACTGACTACCGTGTCCCAAACAATTAACCCAGTGCCAGGCGCCCAGGAGAGAAACAATAATATGTATTTTTTTGCTGAAGCAAGGAAAGCTCTGGAGATATTTCAATTGCAATGACATTCTCTGAAAGATTAGAAGTGGGAACGGATGTCTTATCTTCCTGCCCTCTGGGACGGTTAATTTTGTGTGTGTAGTTCACTGGTCCATGAGGCATCCAGATGAAACTCCCCCAAGACGAAGATATTTCTAGCTGAGATTAGCATTTGAATTGGTGGGATCAGCAGAGTAGACTGTCCTCCCCAATGTGGGGGCCATAATCCAACCCATGGAAGGCCTGAATACAATAACAGACAAGGGGAAGATTCCGTTCCTTCCTGAGAAGAAAACCACAGTTTTCTTCTGCCGGTGGATTTACAAAATCAACTCCCCTGGTCCCAGGCCTTCGACTTGAAATGGATTTAGACTTCCCTGAATTCAGACGCTTTAGTAGGAACTATAACGGGAGGTGTTTCTATATGCGTCCTGTTGACTCTGTTTATCTAGAAAAACCCAACCAATGCGTGGTTCATAGCACAGAAGATTAAGCAACTTGTATAGGGACAGAGGGATGAAGGTGAGTTAATTTCCTTTATTTTGGGGACAGCAGAACCAGGCTGCCGTCCAGCTCCACCTCTCTGCAGCGGCTAGAAAGCTGTGTGGCTTCTTAGCTCAGCGTCATGGTGCAAAGTCAGGCTCAGGGGCAGAGAGAGCAAGAGAAGACTTGGACGGAGCAGGAGGTGGCATGTTAACGTCTCCCTCCCAGCATCTCTCAAGCTGAAACTGGGTAAAAACTCGCCCTTATTGACTGCTCGGAAATAAATCCTCGATGAGAGGATTCACACTTTAACATTCTCTCTATACTCGTGAGGTGGACACGCTGACCAAACTTCTTTTAGAGACAGTGTAGCTGAGAGCAGAGTGTTGGCAACTTGTTCCAGTGATGGGACCTGAACCAGGACACTCACTCCAAGTTCAGGGCCCCTGAAAGGTGCCGTATCTGTTGTTCTGACGGCTACACTTCAGGAAGCACTCGCTTAATTGCAGACAGCCTTGTTTCCTTAAGAGGATGTGGGGGGGAGGCGTGCGCGGGGGGGGGGGGGGGTGGTCTACTAGCAGGAACACAGTCCCCCAAAATTAAAGTCAATGGAGTGGATGTCATGCACAAAAAACACCGGATTCCTCCTCTCAAAGTCAGGGATCCGGGCATACACATGTAAATATCCACCATTCCAGAGAAAATAAGAAAATGTCCTAACTGGGAGTATGACAGTGGGGATGAGGGGAGTGTGGGGGTCCCCTTCAGAGCTGTGTGGATTAAGAGCCACCTGAGACCGAGGCTCTGCCAGCACGGCCCTCCCTCAGGCCCTCTCGTTCACTCACGTTAGCTCAAGGATGAGAACTCGAAGGCTTCCAAGCACCAGACTCAGCTAATATGCCACAAAGCTCGAAAGATGTACACCTCGTCTGTGTGTGTGTATGCGTGTGTGTGTGTGTGTGTATATATATATGCATTTACATATGTAGATGTTACCATACATATGGGCTGGAGTGGTACAGCATAGCGGTTGGGCGTTCGCCTTTCACGCGACTGACCCGAGTTGGATTCCTCCGCCCCTCTCGGAGAGCCCAACAAGCTACCGAGAGGATCTCGCCCGTGCGGCAGAGCCTGGCAAGCTACCTGTGCGTATTGGATATGACAAAAACAGTAACTATAAATCTCTCAATGAGAGATGTTACTGGTGCCCGCTCGAACAAATCGATGAGCAACGGGATGACAGTGACAGTGACAGTGACTCTATACCCTACATATGTGTGCGTGCGTGTGTATGTGATGGTAACGTCTTCCTTACAATCTGGCTGAGAGAGCATGCTATGAGAGCCATAGCATCCTCAGGTCCCTGTGTTGAACTGCCAGCCCGATTGGCTGAGAACCGTCAGGTGGGGTCCCTGGGTCTCCTGAGCACAGCTCAGAGGGTGGACTCGCACCCACGCCCCTACCGAAAATAAAGAACTTGCCTTGATTTTGGACAGTTACTCTAACAGGGCAGATAGGGCAGCTGGCAGAAGGGAGGGGGGGGGGTGGGAGGGGGAGGGAGGAGCCTGGCCCAGAGTGTCAGGTCAGAGCAGAGAGAAATAGAACGTATCTCCCCTTCAGCCACATTTATTATCCTTGAGGTCTCTGGGTTCAGCTGTTCAGGGTTTACTTTTTACTGATAAAGGAGTATTCTGAGTTCACACTTTTCCCCTCCTCCTTTAAGATTGGCTTTAAAAAGTAAAAGGTAGGGGAGAGTTCATGTTAAGAGAGAGAGGAAAGTACATGTTAAGAGAGAGAGAAGGGAGAGTTCATGTTAAGAGAGAGAGAAGGATGGAGAGAGGGAGAAAGAGAGGGAGACATATCTATATCTATATCTATCTATCTATATGGGTATCCAATATATATACAGAAGTACCTACTATTCCATGACCTAGGTTCATAGAGGTGTCTCAGTAGGTAAACATGAGAAAGGCGGGGAAGGACCAGAGCAATAGTACAGCAGAGAGGGCGTTTGCCTTGCACGTGCCCAACCTGGGTTCAATCCCCAGCATCCTGTACGGTCCTTGGAGCACCAGCAGAAGTAATTTCTGAGTACAGAGCCAGAGTAACCCCTGAGCACCACCAGGTATGACTCAAAAAGCCAGAGAGAGAGAGACAGAGAGAGACAGAGACAGAGAGAGACAGAGATAGGGACAAAGGGAAATTTTTTTTCCCAGACAGGAGAGAGGAGGAGAGAGAGCTCAAGGTGGATCTTTCTGGTGAGTGAGCCTTATTTCACCCGGCTCTAGGGCTCGCTGCAGAAGAACAAGTGGGCAGAAATCCCACTTGAACCGAGACCTAATGAGGTGCTCAGGGTTTCTCCCCAGAGGGCCCCCCATCTTGGCTGGAGTCAAAGCTCTCGAAAAGTTTGCAGGTGAGTGCAGAAGCCTGGCCCTCGGGTGCCTTCCGCCCGAGGGCTCCCGGCGGGAGGGAGTCCCGCAGCCTCTGCCCGGGAGGGTTATTACCAAGCAGCGGCTGGCTTGAGCTCTGCACCTCAGTGGCCCCGGCTGTGCCAGGAGCCTCCTTTTGTGGTGACTGCAGGCTCTGCGAGTGTCCGGCAGGCTTCTGAGACCTCGGGCTCTGTTCCTCTTCCCTGAGGCAGCCCTGCTGTGCAGTTCCCCCTTTCTGAAAGGCAGTGGAACAAAGGAGCATGGACTCCTGCCCGGCCAAGGCTGGCCGCGGAGCTGGATGCAGAAGGAGCCCCGGATGGAAGTGTGCACCGGCTCCCGCCTTCAGCCCGCACTGTGACATTTCTCTTTGGCTCAGCCTTACGCGTACTGGGACTAGGGGTACTCCAAAGGCCGCAAAGCGGGGTGAACGAGGCTGCATCCTGCTCACTTGCTTCCACTTTGCGGTAGCAAAGGCCCTACTAGATACTTACAGAATCGGGGCTCTCGTGATAGATTACTGCATGGATGAGATCATCCTTTTGTACCTTTTCTGACAGCTACATTCTTCTTAGGGCACACTTTAAACCTCAGTACCCCCCCCACAAAAAAATAAAAGGAGGCCACCGAGATGTGATCCCGGGGGCTGCACGTGTGCAGCCTCTCCGCGGCTGCACGAGCATGACTCCAGAGGCCAGCTAAACTACTTTTGGTATGAGCAGCTCCTTGCAGAATGTCTCCAGACTGAGAACTAAGCCGTGGCCCCATGCCTGCCCAGGAGGAGAAAGGCATTTCTCTCTCTCGCCTCTTCCTTGCAGGGGGTGGGTGAAGGGCGTGGTGACCGCCATATTATGAGGACCACAGATGAGAGTTACAAGCTTGCAATGATCCAATATCTGGAAGAAATCTCCCTGGACTTAGTTGCTAAAGTACAGAAATCCAAAACCTTGCAGAATGTCATATCTCTTCACAACAGGTCTGACTCCAGTGGGGAACTCCTAACAATAATAGTGAGGTCTGTGTTGAAATATTGAATGTAACCAGAGTAAAGAGAAAGTAAAGTGAAATTTATCAGTTACGGGGTGGGGGGGTGGAGGGGAGAGGGATGGGAGGTGTACTGGGGTTTTGGGGGTTTTTTTGGTGGTGGTGGTTTTTTTTTTTTTGTGGTGGTGGAATGTGGGCACTGGTGAAGGGATGGTTGTTTCAGCATTGTATAAGTGAGACTTAAGCCTGAAAGCATTGTAATTTTCCACATGGTGATTCAATAAAATAAAATTTTTATTAAAAAAAATAATTAAAAAATAAAAGGAGATTCCTGCTTCCCCATTGTGAGATTCTGGGCTTATCCGTGTGGCTGATGGGTGTTAGCTTTTTACGGATACAGGAGTATTCTGAGATAGCACAAACAAGCTGTGCTGGGGAGGGGGGGGTCTGCTTGTTCCTCTGCCATCATCATAGAGACTGTCACGAGCGACCCCTAGAACAGAGCTGCATCCCCCAGACATTCCAGCCCAACCCAGTCTAGATCAGCCAACATCCAGCCAAGTCTCCTCTCTATGGGTGGATTCGGCCGAGATGAGACATGTCCCCCACATCATCCGTCACTCACATTCCTGGTGTCAGCGAAATCCATTTCAGCCAGGAGACCTGAGGTTGTTTGTCCCGTGGCATTATTGAGGTGAGAGATAATGGACACAAAAACCATTTGCTCCGCCATTTTCAGGTAGGCTCCCCTTCCCTGCCCAGCCTCCATCCACGTGGTCTGAAGGATTCAGGGCTCTGAACTCCCAGGCACCACCCAGCGGCAACAGACAACCCCATTCCCCGACATCTCATGACCCTCACCTGGGTGACCTGTGCAGTGATGGATACAAGGCAAGAGTCAGAAGCAAGTCTGAGGTAACCGCCTATGGGGGTGGGGGTCTGGGTGGCGGGAGGCAACGGGACCAATGACTCCAAATATGCTGTCTTCTAGGAGAGGCAGCTGCAGTGATGGGCTCAAGACTTCCAACTCAGTAGACACAGCTCTGGGCATAGAATACAGCTGTCCTGATTTCTGTCTGCTTGGTTTTTCTACTTTTCTCCACTTGGCAGGAAAGGCAAGAGGGTCCTCTCCAAATGTGGTGACCGGTCCCACCAAATCATTTAAGAAAAAGTATGTTTTGTGTCTATCATGGGCTGTGAAAACCCTGAAAACTCATTTGTGGAATATAAAATAACATAATATGAGACTGACACCCAAGGACAGAAGACACAAGGACCAGAAATATTGCCTCATAATTGGAAGTCTGTCTCATGAGCTGGGGAAGAAGGCAGCTAGAATAGAGAGGGGATCACTAAGTCAATAATGGTTGGAAAAATTGTTTGGGATGGGAGATGTGTGCTAAAAGTAGATAAAGGACCAAAAGTGATAGCCTCTCAGTATCTATATTGCAGACCATCGTGCCCAAAAGTAGAAAGAGAGAGTATGGGGGAAATTGTCTGGCATAGACGTAGGGGGGATGTTGGAAAGGGTGGGGGGATACTGGGGACATTGGTGGTGGAGAATGTGCACTGGTGGAGAGATGGGTATTCGATCATTATGACTGAAACTCAAACATGAAAGTTTTGTAACTGTATCTCTTGGTGATTCAATAAAGAAAAAGATGAAAAGAAAAGAATACCCTGTAAAGTGCTAGAAACCTCTGGAATGGATGGCATCTAATGGGCTCAGCCTCCGCGGGGTCTACTTGCAAAGTAGCAAGAATGTTGATTGCAATCTTGCTGTGAATCTCTCTGTGGCAGAAAGTCCCACCACCAACCCACTTCATGCCCTCTGGGTGCCCAAGGAAGCTCATCCAAACGCCGGTGTTTGCGGTGTGCTTTTCAAAAGAGGCTGAGCCCTGGAGCTGGTGGGATTTAATCTTTATTAAAAATACATCACTTCCATATTCTTTACCTGCTCTGTACCCAACCATGCACTAGAAAACCAATAATTCAAATCAGAAAATTGCAAAACCCTGAATTTCATAAAGACATATATATATATATATATATATATATATATATATATATATATATGCCTTATGGAGTCACACCCGGCGATGCTCAGGGGTTATTTCTGGCACTGCATTCAAGAATTAACTCCTGGCAGTGCTAGGGGGACTATATGGGATGCCAGGGATCGAACCCAAATCAGCCGCATGCAAGGTAAACACTCTGCCTGCTATACTATCAGTCAAGCTCATAAGAATCACAGGTTTTGCCTTTTGTTGTTGTTGTTGTTCACACCCAGAAGTGCTCATGGATGCTCCTGGCTCAAGCAGTGCTCCTGGATCTACACTCAGAAATTACTCCTGGCAGTGCTTGGAGAACTCTGGGATGCTGGGGATTGAACCCAGGTCAGTCGTGTGCAAGGTAAACGCCCTCCCTGCTGTAGTATCACTCCAGCCTGTAAAGTCATATTTTTTTATTAGTGAATCACCGTGAGGTACAGTTACAGACTTACAACTTTTCGTGCTTGTGTTTCAGTCATATAATGCTCGAGTACCCATCCCTCCACCAGTGCCCATTCTCCACCACCAATGATCCCAGTACCCCTCCCCTCCCCCATCCCATCTCCCTTACCCCACCCCGCCTCCGTGGCAGGGCATTCCCTTTTGTTCTCTCTCTCCTTTTGGGTGTTGTGGTTCACAAGAGAGATATTGAGTGGCCATCGTGTTCGATCCATAGTCTACTTTCAGCGTGCATCTCCCATCCCCAGCGGGTCCTCGAATCACACTTTACCTGTTCCCTTCTCTATCTGAGCAGCCTTTTCCTCCTGCCTGTGAGGCCGGCTTCCAAGCCGTGGAGCCAACCTCCTGGTATGTAAAGTCATATTTTAAGGCTGCTTTTAGTGAGTGGCTGTGTGTGCTCCAACAGACCCCTCACCCACATCACATATTTGTGTTTATCTTGTGCCTTATGGGCAACTCTTAGATGGGCGTTTATTCCCAAACTATATCAACTGTCTTAGGGGGAAAAGTAACAAGGATTTATTCAGTAGTTATTATTCACTAGACACTTTCTCAGCCATTTCATATACATTTGAACACTCTCAAAGAAAGGGAACAAGAAAGTCATGTTTTATTTTATTTTCATTTTTATGACTGTTGTGAATAACACTCCGAGTTCGGCTACCACGTTACTCCGAACCGCTGGTAGAACAGGACACCAGACCCATACAATGGCCCGCCCAGCCTTCTGCCCCTAGCTATAGCCCCAACCTAGAAAACAGTCTGATTTCAGCAAGCAACAAAAGTACTCATATTTGGACAATAGTACAGGGACACTGGCTTTAACACCCAGAATCTATTAGAAAAAAAAAAAAGAGTTGGCCCAAACTTTAGTTGAGGGGTCAATGAGATTATCCAGAGGTCAAGGCACTTGCCTGGCACACACAAACCTGATCTAGGTTTGATCCCTGGCACTACTTATGGCCCCCTGAGCACTGCCAGGGGCCACTTCTGAACACAGCCAGAAATGGCTCCCTGAGCATCCTTTAGTGTGGCACAAACCACCTGCCACCTGCCACCTACCCCAAATAACACGGAACTTCGGCTGACAAGGGAATTACCCAGCAAGGTGCAGGCTGCCATCTTGGATCTGGGCAGGGGGGTAAGGACCACATGACCACTAGGGACCGCCCTACATGGGACCCCTACAGTGGAGCCCACCTGTATGGTGTGTTACCACTTCCTCTGTAGCAGTGAGGGCTCCCCTTCAGTCCAGGTGGCAGTGAGAGCCTGCTGTCTTCAAGGCCCTTGTCCTTTTTCCTGGGAAACAACCCTCCCTCCCTTTTCCACTTCGACCCAACATGGCTTTCCAGAAATCCCTCGAACCCTGCATCCCGGGTGTTAAGATAATAGCCCATCCTTCTGAAGAGACCAGTGGTACCTAAAGTCTCCGCAGGAGCAGTAGGACAGTGGGGAGGGCATTTGCATGCGGCCAACCTGGGTTTGATCCCCAGCACCTCATATGGTCCCCCGAGCCTTTAATCCCTGAGCTCAGAGCCAGGAGAAAGCCCTGAGCACCCCACCTGAGGCTAACCCACCCAAAAAAGATAGCAGGAGGCGGAAGGTTGGGACCATTCAAGTCCCCACTACAACCCCATCCTCACGGAGACCCACAGAGGCTGCAGAGAGCGCACCAGAAGAGGCAGAGCTACCTCGGGGAACTTGGAGCTTGCCTTCTCTACCATCCTTTTATCTTTTTTGGACAAAGCTGCGTCTACCAAGACACATGTAGCAAGGGAGGTGGGCGGGGCTAGCCCCGCTCTGGTACAAACCATTGCTTTCCAGCCTCATCTTTGGCCCACCTGAAACGGTTTCCAAATGCAGCAGCCAACACCATGTGGATAGAAGGAAATTGCTGACCGTCTGCTGACACTGTCACGGGAATCATAATGGTTGTTTGTTACCGAGGGGGGGGGAGTGGAAATATGTGCCTCAAATTAGTAGGTCTGTCACGTTGCACATTGTTTGCCTCTCTAAAAATGGACGATGCCATGTGAAGAGTGATTCTCTAACGCAAGACCTGGAAAGTTGCCTCTCTCGAGACAGTAACCTGGTAATTAGGGGCTTCTCGGTGGAGACACGGTGCAACCACACATCCCCTGCACCCCCAGAAATCAAGGGGCCTCTGAGGCTCTGGGACCCTGAGCAGATATCCCGCTTTAGAACCTTCATCCCAAAGAAAGAGAGAGACCAAATCAAACGGTCCTGGCTATCTGGCAACTTTCCTACTGGGGCAGTTTTCAGAGTCCCCAGAATGGAACCATTAGCCTGGCTGGGAACCTGTTCACCACCCATCCCACCTGGCCCTCCTCACAGCCCCATGACTCAGCAACTTGGGAGTTTGGCTTTGGAATCTGGGTTTGAGCAACCCTTCAGGGGATGCTTAAGGTCCAAGGCTGAGCCCAGAACTGACTTCCTGCTCCGGACTTCTTGCACTCCTACACTTATTCCCTATATTCACAGTTTCTGTTTGGTTTTGTTTGTTTTCAGTTGGGGGCCCACACCCAGTTGGGCTCAGAAATTATTACTTCTGGCTGTGCATTTAGGGATCACTCCTGGCAGGGCTCGAGGGGCCATGTGGGATGCCAGGGATCAAACCCAGGTTGGCTCTGGGCTAGCCAAGTGTCCTACATGCTAGGACATGCTAACTAACTCTTACATGCGAACTATCTCTCCAGCCCTGCTCTCCCAGTTTCTTGCAGGCACATAAGTCCATTGACATCTCTCCATCCTCTACCAACCCCCCTATAGGACTCGGCTCCCTGGGATGACTGCAAGAACCCCCAATTGGTGTTCGTAATTCCAGTCCATCCTCCCTCAAACCCAGTTTCTACCTGGGATCCAGAACAAAATGAGAACAAAATTGGCCAGGCCAAGTATCCTGCCTAGAAATCTGTATCACCTTCTCATTGGTTCCAGTTCAAGTCACTCAAATGCACTCCCACCTCTTTACCTGCCAGAGTCAGTTACATCCTCCTTATCTTCAAATCCAACAAAACGTAAGGAGTGAACAAAGGAAAGAATCAAGTTTCTGGTCTGTCCCAGAAAGAGCTATTCCCTGAGCACCCCCGGGGGCAGGGATTAACAACCTTGGGGCCATACAGACTTGCAGACAGAATGGGTTCAAATTGCCCCCCTCCCCCCACTTTGCAAGCATATGAATGAAAACAATCAAGAATTCTCTTCCACCTTTCCACTGAATGCCATATCCCCATCTCTAAATGGCAATGACAATAACTACCCTCTATATCCCTGGAGAATTCAGTGAGAAGATGATGTAGAGCAGAGTTCCTGGCCTTTTATCTGGTAAGCAGTTAGGGAGGGGAATTACCTCCAGACCTGCTCGCTCACCCAGCTAGTTCCCCTGCCCTAGACGCAAGTCAAACACTGTGGTAGTTTCTGCTGCTCCACATGCAACCCTGGAAAAGTTCAAACTCACCTTCTGTTCCCTGAAGGCAAACCCTTCCCAAGAATCAAACAAGCTCTGTTGCTCTCTCCCTTGGGAGTTGTGATTTTCTCCTACAATCATGGATTTTGTGTTTTCCCATTTTTTCCATTGTGTCTTTTGGGGGGAGGTGTGGGTTGAGGGTGGGTAACAACTGGCTGTGTTCAGGTCTTGGGCTTAAGGGTCACTTTGGTGGTCATCCAGGAAACAAATGCAAACGTCAAACTTTCTGTTTCTCTTACCTGGGATTTTTTTCTGCACAATATTTTCCTTCAGGCACCAGATATTGGCAAGTGAGGAGTAGGGCAGTTTTCAACCAGGGCTGGATCAGAGCACCCCTGCACGTTTGTGTGCACATGCGTGCGCACACGCAAACACATACACACCTACTCACTGGAACTTAGACGGACTTGTAGGTCTACCCAAGACAGACACACGTGTGCACTGGATCACACAGACACCAGGACACACCGGCCCCGCACTGAGCAATGTGAACTTTGACGACACCTGGACGACAGAACTAGAAGAATCTATACAGTACCTTTTGGTGACTTAAGGGTCGCCACTGCCCAGTCACCATCAGAACTTCCTAAAAAAATAATAATCAAGAGATGCTGATCTGTTTCACGGTTCCCCTGTCCACAGCACCCTTGCCTTACCCCCCAGGCAATCTGCAGACTCCCAGGAGAGGAGGGGGCCAGGCCCCAGGGGATCCAGGGAACCAGGTGCAGGACCCCAGGACCAGTGCAATTAGGAGAGCAGCATTTTGCGCAAGACTTGGAGCATGGCGAGAAAGCAACGCCCAACAGAAGATCAAAAGAAGTCCCTGGGGACAGACCCGGCTGCTGCCTCCCATTATGCAAGAGAGAGGATTCTCTGGCATGAATTTAAATTGCAACCCTCGAAGAAAAGAAAGGAAGCTCTGAGTTACAAAAGGTCACTTTGGCTAATGATAACGCTCTGTTTACAATAGAATAGAATGTGGGTCCCATTTTGCTAGAAAGAATCAGATGCCTCCTGAGATTCCCCACACCAGGGCTGGGGCAGGCTCTGTGACCTGCAACTTCAAGTGCTGGGTGGTAAGGAGGGCAACGACTGCCTGCCGTGGCCCCAGCACAAAGTCTGTTTGCAGAACATTGCTGAACGAATGAATGACTTGGTTTCTCCATCCACATTCCTAAAGGATAGAGGTGTCCTACCGGCTAGAGGGCTCGAGCCATAATGCCTAGAATTCGGGTTATAAATCTGTTTCTCCTCCACATGGAATTCTGTTCTAGTGCATAGAACAATTGGGGGTGGGAGGGCGTGGAGCGAATGATAACAAGCCCCATGGTGACCCTTTTCACAAAAGATGCAGAGCATGGCTCTGCAAGATGGCGTTTACTCATACCGAGGCAAACCTGCCCACGTGTCTGAGCAGCAACCTCTGCCCATTGGCTGCTGGCCTAGCCAATCAACGCGGACCACTCCATCCTTTTTCCTTTCTTGGGGATCTACCTGGGAAGGACCAACTCCTCAACGCGTCTGCAGTTTCCAGGGCGCTGGAGCGGGCTGCCAGCTGAGAGCAGAGGCAGGGAACAGTCTGTGATCTGAATGATTACAGAGCACAGATCCGGCCCCATTTAAACATTTCTGGTTGGCCTCCCAGGCGTGCCGAAGGACACTCAAATTGCCATGTTCCCCCTGCGGATGTGAACTGTACACCCTCATCACGCACTGCAGAGGGGAAATTGGAGTGACAGGAGCAGGGTGACAACGTTAACATTAAGGAGGACCCGCCCGGGATGTGAGAGCTCCTCTGCTTGCTCTGAATCGCGCTGCCATCTGCAAAGCATGAGGCCGTCTCCCCTGCGTAGTGGAGACAGGCCGAACTAAATCCCTGACCCCAAAGAATTTTAACCCCATCTTCTCCCCTGGCCAAATCTGTCTCTCCTTGTCTTGAAGGTGAGAAACACCTGGGGCCATCTCTGTCCCCCAATACCTAAGACAATAAGGGTCAGTAACCAGTTCCTTAGGTCTATTCTAGGAATAGCAATTCATAAGAGGGTGAAAAGTTGTCAAATTAATCATGAAGGTCCTACGGCAAGCGCGGTGGAACAAGAGGACTGTGGATATAGATTTGTAAGGTGAAATTTAAATGTTTATCCAAAGGGCCTAGGTCTCCAACGGGAGAGGCAGACACAAGGGAACTTTCTGAGATTAAAATAACTCTTTTCTTTTTGGCTTTTTGGGTCACTCCTGGTGATGCTGATGCTCAAGGGTTATCCCTGGTCTGCACTCAGGAATTACTCCTGACAGTGCTTGGGGGACCCTGGGGAGGCCAGAGATTGAACTCGGGTAGGCCACGTGCAAGGCAAATACTCTCCCAGCTGTACTATCACTCTGGCCCTAAAATAACTCTTCTCCATACTATGGCGCCAGTTAGAACTGTGCCTGGGCATTTCCACCAGCTATTGTAAAACTACAATCTGTGTATTTATTTCACTGGGGGAAGTTGTACCTCAACTGTGGTAGACTTTATATATCTTCTACCACAGTTCTATCCAGCATGATGGGAAAACTTTTGTCTTCAAAGAAAAGCAATTCATTTCTTAGCAAGCAACCCCTCAGAAATAGAACGAGAACGTGCCTCCTGAACCTTTGCAGGTGTGTATCTCAGTTGTGTATCTCACTTCGATGTCAGAAATTACTCTGTGGAAGATGAAATTAATTCCTGGAAAGAACATAGGATTCTGAATCAGGCCATCTTCAATGTGACCCTTGGCTCTGCCTTTTATTGAAAGTGTGAATTCTGGAGAAATGACTGAATTCTACTAAACTTCCATTTGCCCGCCTGCACACAGGTGGGACTAAATTTCCCACAGGTGCAAAAAGATGACAGGTAGGGATTTGAGTGGTAGTATGTGCTCCCTCTCTGTCAAAACTTAGAGGGGAAAAAATGAAACTGGTAGGAAGCAATCTGCCAAAAACAGTAACAACAAGTCTCAAAATGGAGACATTGCTGGTGCCCACTCGAGCAAAACGATGAGCAATGGGATGACAGTGACAGTGACAGAAAGCAATCAGTGGCTGAGGCCTCCTGCCCAACTTAAGGTTTACACATGTGATTCCTAGCAAGAGAGAAAGGGGTCCCAGCAAGTGTGCTTCCCAGGGTGTATCCCAGGCGGTGTATCCCGGGTCCTCCTGGGAAGAGTACTTCGTAGGGTGTATTCCAGGAGATGTATCCCGGGTCCTCCTAGGAAGCGTACTTCCCAGGATGTATCCCAGGAGGTGTGTCCCAGGTCCTCCTGGGAAGTGTATTTCCCACGGTATATCCCAGGAAATGTATTGTTCTGTGGTTTTGCAAGTGTTCTTGGAAAATGCAATATGGCTCTGGTGAAGGGTGTCTAGTCTGTCCAACAGCGACAGAGAAAATTATTTTCTTATTAAAATTTAAATTGAAAGTGAGGACACCACAGCATATTATCCCTACTGCTGATGCACCCTATGTCTTTCCCTCACTGGGTGGGCAGGTTGCATTGAAACATCTAATGGGCACGCGGTCAGGAAGCTCTGGCTGTCCCAGGCTTCAACTCTCAGGCACCTAGAGGTGAAACTGGACATGGAAACACATCGGAAAGAAATGCTGATTACCTGTTTGAAAATCCCATCGGGAATTGCAATCCAAGGAAGAGGGGTTCTTCTAGTTCCGGAAGCAGGGGTCTGCGGTTTCAACTCTACAGATTTCCACACTCTTCCGTATTTACTGAGGGCTGATATGTATTAGACTAAGTGACATTTTCCCCAAGCCACTAGTGATGTGCCTTATTATTCTCTCCATTTTAAATATGGGAACACTGAGACCCTAGGAGACTATGCGATGTCTGCCGTTCCAGGGCAAACATCTCAGGTAAGTCTTAAATCTGGTCTTCTGTGACTGTAGAGCTCATTGATCTGTGACTTGCCTGCCTATCTCCTGACTCTGTGGGGTGCCTGTCACAGTTTATAATTCACTGGTTTTACAAATACGAGCGGGGCATGCTTATTAAGTCCCTGAAATTGAGCTCGGGAGATATTGATAAGGGGAATAGATTTGTTTCCTGTCTCATCGGGACCTACAATTAAGGGACACCAGATTAAATATTTGGAAGATGAATAAATCAATTCAACAAATGGTCACTCAATCCCTATCAATACCCCCTGTATAGAATCTAACCAATTTTAGCCTCGCACATTCCCCTAGTGTTGAATGGGGACCCCTCTGGGAAAACAAAGCATTCTGCAGAGTCACATGCTAGGGATGAATCCTAAGTCTGAATTGCAGAAAGGAAGGAATTCTACTTCCACTTAGCTGACAGGGATTCCAACAACCAAACAAAATGAAACAAAATGAAATAAAAATGAAGACCGAGCAACCAGTCACCACCCTTTCTCCTCATCTTTGAAGAAATGGATGTCACAAATTTAATGGCCTGTGGGTTTTTTAAGTAACTGGAATGAGGAAGAATTGTTTAATTTTCTCATTTCAAAGATAGGCTGGGGCTTGGAGCTTGGAAACCATCTAGTTCAGCAGCTTCATTTTCTCCTAAAGAAGTTGAGGTCAGAGAGTTTCAGTGACCAGCTCGAACCCACCCGGCGCTCTGGAGATGAAAACTGCCAAGAGAAATGTACTTTCCAGAGGCAATTTTGAAGTTGGCAGTTAACCCTAAAACCTGTCCCAGCCTGTGACTGCGCTGAAATTTTGAGAAAATGAGCCTGGTTATCAGTGGCTGCAAAACTTTCACTAGCAAACCCGTTTCCCAAACACTCCTCTCTTTTAGGTGGTAATGATTTCATCAATGATACATTTCAACATTCACACCAGGGTCGCATTAGGCCGTAATAAAGAACCCTGGAGAGAACATTTATTATGGTATTTGCACCTCACTGCTGTAGGTCAACTCTGGAGTCCAGGGTAAGACATTAGGTGGGACAGTCTGACAATTTGCTCTTCATTGGACTTCCCTCTCCAGGGGATCACCAGAACTCAATGACGCAGACAAGACCTGGAGACTCTCAACAGAGAAGGCAGGAGGGATATGTCAACCAAATCCAGTACTCAGGAGGGCTCCCCAAGGGAGAGATATCAGAGATTTCTGGCAGACATTGGTGTGTTTCCTTCCGACAAAGCTTTTCTTTGATTCTTGGCAAAGTCAAGTTCATTCATTCATTCAGCCAACAATGCAGGAGAGCCTGCTTTGTGGAAGAAAGGGCTCTGCCAGGAGTGCCAAATAAATTTTCATTCCTAACTCTAATTGCAAAGAAATTGAAGACACTTTCCCCGTCCCTGCCTAAATTCTTGGGAGAATCAAGAGACTGTCGAGAATACCAGTTGTGACTCAGCCAGCGAGCTACCTTAGGTATTGGGATAGAGTGGGTCTAAGTTAAATAAAAGAGTTTATTAGAGTAAGATGACCAGTTCAAAGAGAAAAGGATGTCTGGGCTAATATTTTTCTCTTGGTACCGAGAGAAGTATTAAATCTAGGAGCACACTCAATTTCTCACATCGGTGTGACACTCAGAAAGGCAGATGGGATACCCAACCGTGCATGAAGGGTTCTGCAGTGAGAGACAGTTAACTGCCTCTCTCCTAGGCAATAGATGAGCTGCAACAACGTTCGTCCTCCTAGGAATAGACGGGTCGGCTGGAACACACTTGGATGCACCTGCTACGCAAATGCAGGGTAGAGAACAGAGAGGGGAACCGGCGGGCCCCGGGTATAGATGAGGGTGGGGCATGGGGGTGAAATTCAACACATCAAGTGTGAGTGAATGTAGTCTATGGCCTGCAGCGACAGTGTCTGTTTTTTTTTTTTTTTTCTCTCCGAAATCTGCTGCAATCTCTCTCTCAGAATGTTTCTGTCTGGGTGTCCTTGGAGAGGAGGGAACAAGAATTCCTAAAGATAGACTTTATCTGCTCCCAGCACTAACCAGGCTCCATGTGTGACCAACCTTTCCACTGGGCACCTAGTAGTTGCTTTATGAATCAAACTCACAGACTTGGTGATTGATTCTGCAGACTCTGGTTACCACAAATGTCCCAAACGTGGAACATGCGTGTGCTTTGGTTTCTTGGCTGAGTTCAGAATGGAAACCCTGTTTTTTCACCCTTTAGTTGATCCACAAGTGTATCCCCTCCTAACTATAGTAAACGGGCTTGGGGAGGCAGATTAGGGGATGGGAAGTGAGTAATAAGGGGAGACATATGTTTCGGGGTCTCCTGCTGTCCAGGGTTTTCCAGGAGTCAGCAAGACTGGGGCCGTTGTGCTCTAAGAAACAAAAGCAGAAAGGCGATCATGTGTGATAAAGGATGTCTTGGCCCATTGAATTATTTTCCAATGCTGGGGCTTTGACATCTCCACTGGGAAGGATATCACTCACTCCACACTGGAGAGAGAAGGTGTAAAGACACTTAAAAAGAAGATCTTCCTGGGAGACCTGAGCGTGCTTTGAGCTGGAAGTCAGAAGGGTCCACTCATGGACAGTGGGAGCACTAGAAGAGGCAGGTGGCTTGTTTATGAGAGGAATATTCTTTGCTGGGCTGTCCTATGAATGCATGAGCGACTGTGTCCCCCTTCTACCGACTAAAGGAAAAGAGAAAAGTTCCGTGTTGTCCAATGTTGAGAATAAGTAAGGTATGAATCCAGATTGGTCTGGCTCTTACCAGTCCTTTTCAAATAGGCTCAGGAAAGCTTTCCCCAAAAAAAGCATCTTTCACAATGCTCCGGAAAGGGGCTTTAGAAGTAGAAACCCAGGTTTGAAGTTGTTGCCTCTGAGACAAGGAAGAGAAGCAGAACTCACAGGTCATCGTGGAAGAAAGGAAGCCCCCCGCTCCCCCCCCGTAAGAGCACTCCGGAAAAAGGGAGAGCAAGTCCCTTGGCGATCAAGAGGGGGTTCAGAAGCAAGCATTTGAGGTGGGATTTGTTTGTTCCAAAGTTGGGACTGATGCCATGATTTTCCTCCCTGACTCTTGGCCTCAGACTCACATGAGAACCACCTAAAAAATTCTGATGGGCCTATCTAGAACCCCCACTTGACCAGTTCTATCAAACTCTCTGAGGTGAGATGGGGCATTGGCATTTTTTGACTTGAGGTGATGAAAATCCTCCACATCTACCTCAGAGAACTATTGGCTCAAGGACTCCTGAGGTAGCCACGGCCAATCAGGATCCGCCCACTTTGCAGTGCTCCTGCCTCTGTCCCACAGATCTTTCCCATGAGCATGTTGCTGTCAACTTGGGCACAGGTAGGGTCGCTGGGACATTCCCTCATGTTCGGGGAAGGAGGCTGGAGGGGGAGAAGAACCGAGGCTATGGGACGGACTGTGGGGGACACAGTGATTAAAGACACAGGCTCAAGTCTCAGCTTGGCTTGCCCACAGGTTGCTTGGATTGGAGGAAGGTTAAATCAGCCTCTTAGGAGTGTCGCCGGCTTCCCAGTCTTAAAAATGAGGACAAGAACCTGTGCCTTCTGACTGCACTCATTTGTGGAGTATAGAATAACATCACATGAGGCTGACACCCAAGGACAGTAGATACAAGGGCCAGGAGGATTGCGCCATAGCTGGAAGCCTGCTTCATGAGAGAAGGGAAGAAGGCAGATGGAATAGAGAAGGGATCACTAAGAAAATGATGGCTGGAGGAATCAGTCGGGATGGGAGATGTGTGCCAAAAGTAGATAATGGACCAAACATGATGACCTCTCAGTGTCTGTGCTGCAAGCCATAATGCCCAAAAGTAGAGAGAGAGTATGGGGAATATTGTCTGCCACAGAGGCAGGGGGAGGGTGGGAAAGGGGGGGTATACCCGGGATATTGGTGGTGGGGAATGTGCCCTGGAGGAGGGATGGGTGTTTGATCATTGTGAGACTGTAACCCAAACATGAAAGCTTGTAACTATCACATGGTGATTCAATAAAATTTAAAAAAAGAAGAAGAAAAAAGTTGGTATATGAAAACAAAAAAAAGAACCTGTGCCTTCTGCCTTCATGGCAATGAGATAATAAGAGAGAATATGTGTAGCATCTGACTCGATGTCTTGCACTGTGTGAGAACTTAGTTACTAGGGGCCCCAGGTTGCTCACCCGAGGAATTATTTCTACCCTGCAAAACAAAAGCTGCCTGAGACAGGAATAAGTTTGAGCGCCGACTTCCCAGACAGGGCTGGGCTGTGTGGAAGTGGACGGTGAGCTTTGCAGGGGCAATGCATGGGAGACTGAGGGACTTGAATTCTAGGTCTAGGCTCCCTGATACTAGGGATTCATTCACCTGGGAAGAAGGTGGATGTGAAAAGGATTGAGGGACCCAGTGGGCATCCAGGTCTTCCTCCCCAAAATACAGCACCCCCCCTCCAAATGCCCCTCACCACCCACCCTGCCCCACACAGGATCACTTGATCTGAGGAATAAGAAAAGCAGTGGAGAATCTCTAGAATTATTCTGTATTTCAGAGAGAGGTACTCAGAATATACAGAGCTCAGAAACAGACATGATATGTGTTATAGAGATGAGATATCTGCAGAGTGAAGAGGAGGATGGAGGAGGTAAAGAAGAAGGAGAATGAGAAGGACAAAGAGGAGAAGAAGAAGAGGAGGAAGAAAATGAGGAAGGGAAGGAAAGGGAGAAGACAAAGGAGAAAGAACAGGAGCAGGATATGGATAAGAAGAGGAATAAGGAGGAGAAAGCAAGGAAGAGGAGAAGAGAAAGGAAGAGTAGGAGGACTGGGAAAGGAGAGGAAGAAAAGAAGAGGAAGGAGAAGGAATAAAATAGGGAAGAGGAGGGAAGGAGAAGGAGGAGGAAGACAAGGAGGAGAGGGGCAAAAAGAATGAGAAGGAAGAGCAAAGGACAAGGGGAAGAGGAGGAAGGACAAGAGGAAGAAAGAGAAAAGAGAGAGAAACAAGGAGACAAAGAAGAAAGAGAAGGAAGATGAGGAGAAAGAAGGGAAAGCGAAGAAGGAGGAGGGAGAAGCGGAGAAGGGAGTGGAGAAAGACATTGGAGAGAAAGGTCTGAAAGGAAGAGAGCCGCGGGAGGGGGAGCAGGGGGCACTTACCCACTGCCTTCAAGGAGGCGTACTTGTTCAGCTCTTTGCCGGGCGGCTGCTGCTCGTAAGGGTTGGAGATCTGCCCCAGATTGGGGTATGAGTGGGGGTGACCCATCTGCTGGAGGAGCGGGGAGGTGGGGACTGCGTTGTTCATCTGGGTGGGGTCTGGAAGAGAAGAGACAGAGGACCATGGTCACAGAGGAGAGAGGATCTCCCTCTCATCCCTCCCCCCAGCCACCTCTCTGGACCCCCGAATCTGAGCATGTGAACAGCAGGGGATGGGCAGATGCCTCTGGAATGTGGGGATACCGAAGGTGGGTGGAGGGCACGGTCAGTGGTCAGTCTCCAGCACTTCCTTTCCCCTTAAATGAGCAGGGGGGAGGGGGAGGAGGGAGGAAGACTAAGACAGACTCCTGCTCCATGTGAGTGAGTTCCCCAGCTCTCCACAGGCACCTGGAGGTGGTCTCATGAATGACTCTGCAGCCCCTGCTAACTGCAAATGTCCCCCACATGGAACATGTCTGTGCTTTGGTTTCTTGGCTGACTTGGAGCTGGATGGGGTTTCTTTTGTTATAGAAACAATCACTGTATCACTGCCATCCCGTTGCTCATCGATTTGCTCGAGTGGGCACCAGTAACGTCTCCATTGTGAGACTTGTTGTTACTGTTTTTGGCATATCAAATACGCCACAGGGAGCTTGCCAGTCTTTGCCGTGCAGGCGGGATACTCTCGGTAGCTTGCCAAGCTCTCTGAGAGGGACGGAGGAATCGAACCTCGGTCGGCCACCTGCAAGGCAAATGCCCTACCCGCTGTGCTATTGCTCCAGCCCCACAGAAACAATACCTGCCTTAAAAGATGATCAGGGGCCACAGAGATAGTACAGCACAGAGGGCACTCCCTTGTACAAGGCCAACCCAGGTTGGATCCCCAGCATCCCAAATTACACACACACACACACACACACACACACACACACACACACCACGCACACAAGCACCACCAGGAGAAATGCCTGTGCACAGAGCCAGGGGAAAGCCCTGAGCATTGAGGATATGGCCCCCAGACCAAAAAAATTGAAGTTAAAGAAAATAATTTTTAAAGGGTGTATGTGTGTCAGTGTCTTTGTATGAGAGCATTTGAGCATGGTTTCAAAAATTATTTTTAATAAAAGATGATGAACCCTGTTTTCGTCAAGGTCATGCAGGCCAGAACAGTCGAGAGAAGCCAAGCACTTTGCAGAGAAGCTGGTCAGCATGGAAAGGACATAAGGGCCACGCGAAGAAGACCGGAGGGAGGTGTTTCCGAGATGGACGGGAATGAGGGCATTGCGCCGTCTGCAGAAGGGGCGCTGTAGGCTGAATTTAACATGCATGAATGTGTAGAGCAAACAATCCCCCTTCCAGAGCTGAGCCTTGAGAAGGGGAAGCATCGGAATGCGAGGGTGTTTGCTCAGAACTCTGCTCTGCTCCGTTGTTTGTAAAGTGCAGGCAAAGTCCACAGACACCGAGAGAAAGCTGAAGTCTTGTTAGCATGGGGATTCTTCAACAAATCATTGTGCGTGTGTCTTATGCACACGCCTATGTAAGATGGAATACCAGGCAACTGGCTGCCAGGGGGAAATATGAGAAATGAGTTAACTCTCTCGCTTTCAACCTGGAGAGTTTCAATAAAAAGTTATAGTGGAAGTAAGGCAAATACCACAGCAATTTTCTCTCTCTCTCTCTCTCTTTCTTCCTTCCTTCCTTCCTTCCTTTCTTTCTTTCTTTCTTTCTTTCTTTCTTTCTTTCTTTCTTTCTTTCTTTCTTTCTTTCTTTCCCTCCCTTCCTTCCTTCCTTTCTTTCTTTCTTTCTTTCTTTCTTTCTTTCCCTTCCTTCCTTCCTTCCTTCCTTTCTTTCTTTCTTTCTTTCTTTCTTTCTTTCTTTCTTTCTTTCTTTCTTTCTTTCTTTCTTTCTTTCTTTCTTTCTTTCTTTCCCTTCCTTCCTTCCTTCCTTCCTTCCTTTCTTTCTTTCTTTCTTTCTTTCTTTTCCTTCCTTCCTTCCTTCCTTTCTTTCTTTCTTTCTTTCTTTCTTTCTTTCTTTCTTTCTTTCTTTCTTTCTTTCTCTTCCTTCCTTCCTTTCTTTCTTTCTTTCTTTCTTTCTTTCTTTCTTTCTTTCTTTCTTTCTTTCTTTCTTTCTTTCTTTCTTTCTCTTCCTTCCTTTCTTTCTTTCTTTCTTTCTTTCTTTCTTTCTTTCTTTCTTTCTTTCTTTCTTTCTCTGTCTTCCTTCCTTCCTTTCTTTCTCTGTCTTCCTTCCTTTCTTTCTTTCTTTCTTTCTTTCTTTCTTTCTTTCTTTCTCTGTCTTCCTTCCTTCCTTTCTTTCTTTCCTTCTTTCTTTTTTTCTTTCTTTCTTTCTCTCTCTCTCTCTTTCTTCCTTCCTTCCTTCCTTCCTTCCTTCCTTCCTTCCTTCCTTCCTTCCTTCCTTCCTTTCTTTCTTTCTTTCTCCCTTTCTTTCTTTTTTTTTGGTTTTTGGGTCATATCCAGCGATACTCGGGGTTACTTCTGGCTCTGCACTCAGGAATTACAACCCTGGTGGTGCTTGGGGGAACATATGGGATGCCGGGGATGGAACCCAGGTCAGCCGCATACAAGGTAGATGCCCTCCCCACTGGACTATCGCTCTGGTCCTAACATAGTGGTTTTCTTAAAGGAAATACAATCTATGCGTATTTGGCATCTCATGCTTGGCAAAGACAGAGAAACTGTGTCATGCCACACAGCTGAGGACTAGTTACTTGCAGGAAATGGGGTTCCTTGGCGGAGAGACTCCAGAGGACTCAGAGACCCTCTGGTGTAGCCTGGGACCTGGAGGGAAGCGAGATGTCCCAAAGTGTGACAGAAAGTAGAAGCCCAAGCACGGGGGTTCCCGGCAGAGGAAAGGGCGGGAGAGGCAAATGCCTGGAAGCTGGATGCCGCCCAGAGACTTGCCTGGCACCCAGGCTGGCATAGCAAGGGAACAGGGTGCCAACCGAGAGGCTAGAACTACTTAGGTAAATGTTCGCACACTCTGAGAGGTGTGGGAGAGAGACACACCGGAGGCCAGAGAGCGCTCAGGGGGATGATGACGGCTCACTGTCAGGCAGGCCATGGGGGCCTCCTCCTGCCTTCTGAAGCACCACAGGGCGGCAGCCACTGGAGGGGTCTCAAAGATTCCCCCTTCCTGAGGACGTTGCTCATTTCCCAGCAGCGGCGGTGGATGCTGAGAGCCGCCAGCTGCCCCAACGCCATCCCATGCCCATGGAACTCTCAGCCATGCTGAGCCCCCGGCTCAATGCCTCAATGCACTCACTGACCCTCACTCTCTAGGGCCAGGAGGCAGGGATTTGACCATGGCTGTCCCAGTGACCTCCCATGCCAAGACCAGCCCCTCATCAGGTGAGGACAATGCAAGGGGGGCACCGATGCCCCCCAGTTCCTGTGGGGTGAGACAGTTTGGAACAGGGGTCAACGAGCTTTCCCCACCAAAGGCCCCTTGTCAGTAGCTGAGGCAGGGTGGGCCTGCGGTCCTCCAGGCGGCTCCCCCACTCTGGCCACTCTAAGGGAACGGACGTGGCCAGGCACCCATGAACCTCTGCACAGACATGATGGGCCCTTAGGTGGGGCCCTAGGTCTACAAGAGCTTCTGTAGAAATTTTGAATGGCAAATCTCTCTCTCTCTCTTTTTTTTTTTTTTGCCTTTTGGGTCACAGCCGGCGATGCTCATGGGTTACTCCTGGCTCTGCACTCAGGAATTACTCCTGGCCGTGCTTGGGGGGCCCTATGGGATGCCGGGGACTGAACCCAGGTTCGTCCTGTGCAAGGCAAACACCCTATCTGATGTACTATCACTCTGGTCCTAATTGCAAATTTCTTTACATACATGGAGAGCCCAGCAAGCTACCGAGAGTATCCCGCCCACACGGCAGAGCCTACCAAGCTCCCCGTGGCGTATTCGATATGCCAAAAACAGTAACAAGTCTCACAATGGGGACGTTACTGGTGCCCACTCAAGCAAATCGATAAACAATAGGACGACTGTGCTATACACACACACACACACACACACACACACACACATAATGAATCACCATGAGATACAGTTACATACTTACAAAATTTCGTGATTACATTTCAGTCCTACAATGATTGAGTATCCATTCCTCCACCAGTGCCCATTCTCCACCCCCAATGTTCCCAATAACCCTCCCGCCACCCCCATCCCATCCCCTCCACCACCACCACCTCCTTCCCCCCTCTGTAGCAGGCACATTCCCTTTTTCTCTCTCCTTTGGGGTGTTATTGCAAATTTCTTAATGAACCCATGTCTTAATGAAGGTCTGCAGGTTTGTTGTTTTGGTCTGTTTGTTTGCTGGAAATAAACCTCCAACATTAGCCTAGCTAAAGAGCTGCCTCCACAGTGGACCAAGGTCTTGCGGGAGCCTTTTCTCCTATATCTTCGCTCCCTCCATCCAGGGTCCTTCCCATTCTGAGCCTGCCCCGGGGAAATGCTTCAAACTCACTATTAAAGAAAGCATCAGCGTCTGTAGAAAGGTTCCTCTCCACTTGGGCCAGCCTTTTAGGTTATTACACAGAATACTTACTATTCCATTATAAAATATTTGCTTGGGGATCATTTCTTCCAAGTCCTGTGCTTCCTCCGGGGCAGAGCGTAGTTACTTAATGTGAGAGGGACTGACCAGAATTCTTCACCAAAAAAAAAAAAAAAGGAGTAAGACTGCCCCAGAGCCCAGCTCCCTCTCCCTGCTCAGACCCACGGGGAGCACATTTCTGGCAGCCTCAGAGAGCCAATTTGCTCTGCCTTCCAGGCATCAAGCCCTCACACAGATTGAAACCCAGTCCCAGGGCCGCAATCCAGAATTATTCAACAGACATGGGGGACTGACTTTTTTCTTAAAAGTTATTTTCATCTTCCTGATCAGGACAATGGTCCAGACCTGGCCACCCTGTGTCTCTCGGGGTCAAACTTTCCAGAAATCTATCCTGTTAAGGAGGAGAAATATAGGTCCAGGTGGAAGGCAAGTCCAAGCTCTTCATGTGAGAAAAATAAAGCAACAGGGAGAGTGAAGAGTGGATGAAGTCTGGGTTATAAGCTTTAAATTCTGCCATTTCTGATTGAGAGAAAAAGTATAGAGCTACATCTCTACATATCTAAGTGTGTGTAGCACTGTAGCACTGTCATCCCGTTGTTCATCGATTTGCTCGAGCGGGCACCAATAACGTCTCCATTGTGAGACTTGTTGTTACTGTTTTTGGCATATCGAATACTCCACGGGTAACTTGCCAGGCTCTGCCATGCAGGGATTAGATTTATGGTTATATATATGAATATGTGAATATACACACAATATGTATGCATATTTGTGTGTATATGGATATATGCTCTCACATATATAAAATATTTTATACACAAAGGTATGTGTATATGTATAATTCCTTTGGCACACACATGACCATAGGAGGATCCGGTAAAACCAACAATGCCTTGCTATCCTGAGTAGGATAAGTTCTCTTTGAGACATTCCTCAGCCCCAGATCCAACATACCCAGTGTCCCTCTTCAGAAAGATGCTTCCCACCCAATGCTGTAAGGAAATATTTTTGTGCAGTGCAAATTTCAGCCTATTCAGACCCCAGATAGAACTAATGAGGACCTATTGCTCTGGGTCACGTTCCATCAAGATCCCTGTGCTCTCATTCCCGAGACAGAGAGGGGACCTTGTATGCTGCACTATCATTTTGAAAGAAATCAGAGATAATTCTTCCAATGGGAAGCATCTGGGAGATTGATTTACCCCTGGGCCACCATCATGTATGCACCATTATTATGTGTGATATGGGTTGGAGTGATAGCACAGCGAGTAGGGCATTTGCCTTGCACATAGTCGACCCGGGTTCGCTTTCTCCGCCCCTCTTGGAGAGCCCGGCAATCTACCGAGAGTATCTCGCCCACACAGCGGAGCCTAGCAAACTACCCATGGCATATTTGATATGCCAAAAACAGTAGCAACAAGTCTCACAATGGAGACATTACTGGTGCCCACTCGAGCAAATCGATGAGCAACGGGATGACAGTGACAGTGACAGTGATTGTACTCACTAAACCAAGAAATGAAATGAATGTGATTCACAGAGGATCAGTTCAAGTTCAAACGCTCAGTTACAACCCTGGGATGATGCTCCAAGGTCCTTGGTACAGGAGAAGTAACAGTCAGAACAAGACCAGTCTAGCTTATCTTGGAGGAAAGGCAACATGGGGGGTCTTTGGGGGCATCACCAGGAAGAGCAGCATGGATGAGGGGTCAAGGGCATTGCTTTGTTTCACATCTAGGGAATGTGCCAGCCCTTAGGTAAAAGACTTCTTGCTCATTGTCTAGCTCCTTTAATTCCCATGCCAACCCTTTAAGTCAATGTTCTAAGGATAACATGTTTTAAAACCACCTTCTTGCTGTAGAATGTTTTTAGACTTCCCAGCACATGACAGTGATGGTGCAGAGTTCCTACCTACCAGAGTCCAGCTTCCTCTAACATCTTCTATGCGTATGATATCTGTGTTTCAAGTCACAACCCAATATTGATACATTCCTACTCACCAAACTAACCACTCATTCATATTTTTTTTAGGTTTTGACCTAACGTCCTTTCTCTCTTCCAGAATTCCACCCAGACACTACCTGAAATTTCACTGTCTGTCTCACGAGGCTCCTGCTGGGTAACAGAGTTGCTCAGTCTTAACTTGTTTTCTGTGATTTTTATGCTTTGGAGCAGAACGGGTCAGATCCTTTGTAGAATGATCCCCAACTACCATTTATCTGATGATCTCGTTTTTGTCAGTGATCTGTGCTCTGATCTCTCCAGCTCTTCTCATCCGGGATTCTTTTCTCACATATTTGAGTGTCTACAGAGTACGTGATCGGACACGGTGGTCACAAGCCTGAACTCTTATTCACGAAAGGAATCCACAAACCTTTCCCAAAGAGTATCAAGGCGCAAGAGCTCCTGAGTTCTTGTCTGACTCACAAGGTCATGGTGGGGCTGCCCAGGGTGCCTGCTTCGGTGCCTGTATTTCCCACACACCCCACACGGTGCCTCTAGGGCTAGTTTCATATCAATGCCCTTTAGAAAACCTCCTGACCTAAGAATGAACATTGACTTGGACGATCGTGAGTTCCAAGTCTGACTCTTGCACTGGCTTCTGGCATTCGGGAGCAGGAGACAAAGCCCTTCTGGGTCTCCTCCTCCTCCTCAGCTCTAAGACAGGACCCATGGCGGCACCTGCCTGAGGTTGCCAGGTAACATGTGCATGTACTCAGAGGCACACGTGAAGCATCGTCAACACCTGACATGCCGAAGCTAAAGCGCAGCTGCCTCTCAATATCCAGGAAACCAGGACAGCACGATGGGGAGCCCAGGGAAGGGGAGGCTGTTAGGTTTCCATAAGGCCCTTTGGGCTGCTTTGGACTCTTTGAATTCTTGGGTAGATTCCAGACTATTCAGTTGTCAAAGAGCTGGAATAGGAGAAGACATGGGCAGCAGAGGACTTTCGGGGGCAACTGCTCAGGCAACTCTCCTGATGACCCCTCCCCCAAGAGAGACAATAAATGCTCAGGAATCATAACAGAGCTTTTTACCTGTGTTTCTCCCCACCCCCCAATTCTTTAAATCTTTTCAAACCTTTATTCCCAGCATTCCTTTTGAAAGAAAAACCAGAAAATTACAATTTGAAACACCATACAGATTTCTCACTTGGCTACCAGCAAGCCAAAAAAGAAAGAAAGAAGGAAAAAAAATCAAATCCAACTCAAAACTGCCTGGGATTTGTCAAAGGAGAATATAGCAGGCTAGGTTTTCACCAGAAAGGTTTTATGTGAAAGAGAATCAAATCTATTAGATTGAATCCTGGTGGTGAAGGAACCAGCGGGGATTTGCAATGAAGAAAAAAATACACACCTATGTAGCTGAGTCACCTTTGGTAAATGAGGTGATTGTGTTACTCAAGGCTTTATCTCTGTGGAGCCTAAAGATATTCTTTGCTTTCGACCATGTTGGATTGGACTATTTTTAAATGGAGTTGTTAGGGAAATACCAACTTAAGATTCACTGTGGAGATACGCTCTTGGCGACCTAATTGGTGGAACATCTCAGGTTGTATCCCAAAGAAATGGCGGTCTTGGGGCTGGAGCGATAGCACAGTGGGTAGGGCATTTGCCTTGCATGTGACCAACCCCGGTTTGATTCCCAGAATCCCATATGGTCCCCTGAGTACTGCCAGGAGTGATTCCTGAGTGTAGAGCCAGGAGTAACCCCTGAGCATCGCTGGGTGAGACCCAAAAAGAAAAAAAAAAAGAAATGGCAGTCTAGAAAAAGGAGAAAGAACAGGAAGAAAGAACAGGAAGGACAGAAAGGAATAACATGGAGACTCTACTGGACATCAGCCTAGTACTGAACACTGGACACAGCAAAAGAAAGTGGTGGCAGGCCGGTAGGAGAGGGTATGCGTGCAGCGTCGGAAGGCAGAAGAGCTTCATCTACCTTCTGACCAAGAGAGACCACACAAGGTGACTGCAAACAAGGGAACTGACTACAGAGGGTTTGTTGTTGCTACAGTGCACTGGTGTCCTGAGGCCTGAGCACAACCCTAAGGCTTTTAACTCACCTCTGACAGCTCAACATCATCATCAGAAGTTCTAGAGATTGCTGGGGGCTCACAGAAACCATCCCCCCCAGAAGTCCACTGCATGAGATGGTGTAACAGAGCATGCTCAATCTTTATTTTTTGCTATTGTTTTTGTTTGGGACCACACCCGGTGATGCTCAGGGGTTACTCCTAGCAGTGCTTGGGGGACCATAGGGGATACCGGGATTGAACCTGTGTTGGCCGCATGCCAGGTAAGTGCCCTCCCCACTGTACTATCACTCCAGCCCCTGGACATTTTATTCAAGAGCCCCAGAAGGTGCCGGGCTCTGATTCCCCCTCCCTCCCCACCCTCACACTACCCGTCCCCCATGCTGACCTCCTCCTAATTTAATTTATTGGATCATTTTCTTTTCTCCTCAATCATGGTGGCTCTTTTATACCCTCTGGATGGTGAACAGAGGCAAGTCCTCTCCCCTTATTCCTACCATGTTGGGTTCGATCACGTTGGGAGAGTTAGAAATGAGATTCCCCAACAGAGCTACAAAGCACCACATAGCGAAGATCCTCTTTCTTTCTGCAGAATGCAAAACCTCCTTTCCTTATACCCTTCCCAAGCTAACCCCGAATCATCTTTCCAGCTTCAGCAAGACTCACATGTCCTCCAAGGGACCCCCATGACCCCGTCATATCTTAAACCCTTTTATAGTTCCTTGTATTCATCTGCTAAACACACCAGTGCCAAGGGCTGCAGGCTGGAGAGCAGGACTTGAATAACAAAAATGTATCATCATCGGGGCTGGAGCGATAGCACAGTGGGTAGGGCGTTGGCCTTGCACGCGGCTGAGCGGGTTCAATTCCCAGCATCCCATATGGTCCCCTGAGCACCGCCAGGAGTAACTCCTGAGTGCAAAGCCAGAAGGTAACCCCTATGCATTGCCGGGTGTGATTCAAAATGCAAAAAAAAAAGTATCATCATCTTGCATTTCAGGGTAGACAAGGTGGGACCAGATGTCCAATATCAAAAGCAAACAAACAGTTGAGTGGGGTTCGTTCCTTTGGTGGTTGGGAGAGACTGACTCTTTCCTGGTCCTGGAAGTGTTGGAAGCTTTCTCATCCCTTGGCTTGTAGCTGCAAAACAGCAGCCTCAGCCTCCACCGGCATCTGGTGCTCTCCCCCGTCCTTTTCTGGATCCCAGGGTCTCTGATCTGGACACTGACCATTTCAGATGCCCACCTGGGCATAACAATGGCCTCCGCATCTCCTCTATTCACAACTGAGCACATTCTGAGATGCTGAGGGCTGGGGCTTCCACAGAGCAATCTACCAGGGAGCTGAGAGGCACAATTCACTCCCCAAGACTCCCTCGCCTTCCTCTCTTCGTCCACAGACTTTCTGTTCCATCCCTGTCGGCCATACCTCTGCAGCCAGAGAATCCGTTCCTCCCTCCGCCTCTGCCCCTCCTTCCCCGGGCGCAGGCTGGCTTCTTGCATGGAAATGAAGTCTACTACAGGAAACGGCGAGGGAATCAAAACAAACATTTATCAGAGGCCTGCGAGGTGCCAGGCAGGAACACGAGGTGATTTACCTAAAAGTCAGCTTTATCTCTAAGAAAAATGCAGTCAAGGTGAAGGCTTAGTGGAAGCCACTTTAGTGGCTCTGAGATTTGTGTTTCCTTCCGGGGAGCCTGTGTGTGGTGGATAGGAGTCTTGTTTATAGACCAATTGATACCTGGGACCACACATTCCAGCAAAGAAGTCAGCACTATGCCAAGAAAGATGACTGAGTACAGCATCAGCAAACACAGGGGCCGTGTGTGTGTGGGGGGGGGGCAAGGAAGCTATCTGCTCGGCAGGTGCGGAATCACTACATGCAGGTACCTGAAATACAGTCTCATCACATGGTATCTAAGAAAATGGGCCTACCCAGGGCTTGAAAGACCCTCCAGCAACCTTGCTCAGGGTGATTTCAGCAAGGACTGGGTGGGACACCTCGCTTGGGTTGAAGCCTTGAGCAGTCCAAGCTTGGGGACCTAGTCCTTTGGTCCCGATCACCCCTGCTTTTGTCGATTAAAGAGCACACTAGAGTTGGGGTGCAGACCTCAGTGCTTTGGGGTTCCATGGGGTGGGGGCTCACAGTGGCAGTGCTCAGAGGTGATTCCTAGCTCTGGACTTAGGAGTAACCCCTGGTGGTACTTGGGCGACCGTCAGTGGTGTTGGGTCAGTAGGATGCAAAGCCTTAACCCCGGCACTCATTCTCTGTTCTGAAAGTTCCGTTTTTATGGGGTTCTTACAAGAGTGACTAAATGAAGGGTTATGAAATTCTCAGCAGTAGACACCATGACTTCTCTTCCCCTTTTCCTGAGCTTCTGAAATCCCCACTATAATTTCCTCTATCACTCAAGCTACCAAATAGTGGAGAGCAAAATGAGGTCATGGAGAGAGAAGAGATTCTTTTTTATTTTTTCAATTAAAAATATTTTATTTAATTAAAGAACCATGACTTACGAAGTTACTACGAGTCCGATCTTAGGTATATGATATTCCAGCCAATCCCACCACCAGGGCCATTTCCCTCCACCATTGCTCCCATGCTCCCTCTCGCCACACCCCGCCACACCCTGCTTCCTGCTCCCTTAAATTTGGCTGTACTTTTTTGTTTGTTCGTTTGTTTGTTTGGGGGCCACACTCAGCGGTGGCCAGGGCTTACTCCTGACTCTGCACTCAGGAATTACTTCTGGAGGTATTCCGGGGAGCAGACGGAACTCTGGGGATTGAACCCAGGTTGGCTGCATGCGAGGTACGTGTCCTACCCACTGTACTATCTCCTTAGCTTCAAGGGTTGTATTTTAGATCCCATGTTTTCAATGTTGTGTTTGGTTTGTACTTTGAATATACAGCTGGGCTGGATGCAAGACAAGCACCTTTCTAACTGAACTAGCATTCCAAGCCTTAAACAATTTGAATCAAAAATTGGAAGAGAATCTAGTCCCTCTACAAACCCTGATCTATATATAGGTTTGTTTATGTGTTCTACCAAAAAGATGACCTTTTAACTATCAATTTTAGACTGTTCCTTTTGCATGTTGGCTATGAAGGAGAGTGGAGAGTAGATTCTTCAGAAACACTGAATCGAGGGTCAAAGTGAGAGTACAAGGGGAAAGACACTTGCCTTGTACACAGCTGACTCTGGTTTGATCTCCAGCACCCCATATGGTACCTCAAGCCCACCAAGAGTGATCCCTGGGCACAGAGCAAGGACTAATCCTTGAGCACTGCTGGTTGTGGCCCCCAAACCAAAAATTAGAGATAGCTGTTGGGTTCACATCCTGCTCCCTCCTCCAGCCAGTTATGAGGCTTTAAGAAAAGTTACCTCCCTCCTTCCAGTGCATCTGTTTCATTGCATACAAGGGAGAAGAAATGAAACTAATGTTGTACTAAATTGCCACACACAAGCCAACAAAAGAGGTGAAATCAGGTTCTGGAAGAGCTGTCGGCACACCGTCACGATAGCCCCACGTGGCAGCAAACCAAGAGTCCTTCCAGAGAACGTGACACATTCTTACAGTGGGAAGTCATCCCGCTGAAAAGGAAGGGAATCCTGACACAAACTTTCATGGAGGAATCTTGCAGACATTAAACTCAATGGAATAAGCCAAAACACAAAAACCGTATGTCCTATGTGACTCATATGAGGCACCTGGAGCAGACAGAAAGTCCTGGGGTGGTTACCAGGGCGTGGTAGGGAGGGGACTGGGAATTACTGTTCCCGTTTTGCAAGATGAAAGCGTTCTGGAGAGGACTGTGCCACCATATAAGTGGACACTACATGACTGATGGTGCAGTCAGAAATGGTCACGGTGGTAGTTTTATGGTAAAAATTATTTATCACATTTTTAAAAGAAAGAAAGGAAGGAAGAAGAGAAAGAAAGAAAAAGAAAGAAAGAAAGAAAGAAAGAAAGAAAGAAAGAAAGAAAGAAAGAAAGAAAGAGAGAGAGAGAGAGAGAGAGAAAGAAAGAAAGAAAGAAAGAAAGAAAGAAAGAAAGAAAGAAAGAAAGAAAGAAAGAAAGAAAGAAAGAAAGAAAGAAAGAAAGAAAGAAAGAAAGAAAGAAAGAAAGAAAGAGAGAGAGAGAAAGAAACAAAGAAACAAAGAAAGAGTAAAGGTGGAACGAAAGAAAGATGGAAGGAAAGAAAGGAAGGCAGGCAGGCACATGGTAGGTACCTTCGATGTTCATCGTTCACTATACCTAAACCTACCCTAAGTTGGGGATTGCTGTGCTCACCTTACATATAAAGAAACTGAGGCAGAGGGAATCTGTGAAACACTTGTTCAAAGTTACAGGCAGCAGAGACCAAGTCAGTTTTATACAAATCCTATTTTATCACAACTGACTATAGGACAAGTATAGTATACAACTATACTGCTCAAGGCCACTCTCCACAGTTTGGACAAGCCTCACGCATGAAGGGACTGGCAGAGGAACCCAGGTGTGCAGGACCTGGGGCTGAGATCTCCAAGCCTGCTTGGATTAGGACTGGGCCTTCTCCACCCAGACCCCCCATTTTTCCAGTAGCTTGACAGCCACACCCACAAACTGCCACTGGTGCCATGTAATCCCACCAACAGCCAACATCCAGAAACTATAAGACCAAGCTCCCGGAAGCCTTGTTCTCTAATAGACATCTAATAGCCTTGTTCTCCCTCTTGGAGAACCTGACAAGCTACCAAGAGTCTATTGCCCACATGGGAGAGCCTTGCAAGTTCCCCATGGAGTATTCATATCTCAAATACAGTAAAAAGTATAGACATACCTCTCGGAGAGCCCGGGAAGCTACCAAGAGTATCCCGCCTGCATGGCAGAGCCTGGCAAGCTACCCGTGGTGTATTTAATATGCCCAAAACAGTAACGATAGGTCTCATTCCCCTGACCCTGAAAGAGCCTCCAATCGTTGGGAAAAATGAGTAAGGAGAGGCTGCTAAAATCTCAGGGCTGAGTGTAATAGAGACATTACTGGTGCCTGCTCGAGTAATCAACGAACAAGGGGATGACAGTGATACAGTGATACAGTGACTATAGGACAGTTCAGGAGAGAGAAGAACCAGGTACATCCCCAAACACCTCCATGGTTACTTAGTTCATCTAAGAGTCTGAACTGCTAGATCTTTTTCTTCATAACATTGTCAGTTTTTAGAAAATCAAGTCCCGGTGAAGACAGCCTAACCATTTTGTCTCCTTCCACGAACATTCAAGATGGTGATCTTCGAATACACCAAATTCTTCCTAATTATAGTCTGAGCAAATCATTCATTAGATAATCCACTTATCAAATCATCACCATGGGCAACCCTAGGCCAGTCATATTTCTGGGTACTGGGGAAAGAGAAATGGATAAGACCCACCCCAGCCTTTGAGAAATACCTAGTTCAGTGGGAGAAGCAAACAGGTAAACCCCTCCCCTAGCACATGTGACAACGGAAGCACGTGCAAAGACCAGAGGCAGCCTCTGTTTCAAGAGATAACTTCGAGTAATCCCTCCCAAACCAAATTCCTAACTCCCCTTCGTATGCAAAATAAACTTCCATTGCACACTTCACCCCCAGGTAGGTCACTGCGCATAAATAAGAGTAGCCAGAACGGAAGCAGGACTAGAAACCTGACGAAGCCAAGATTCAGCCATGACGCGGAGCCTCCGGAACTCTCCTTCATCACCAACCACTAACTGCGAGACACAAACCCCTTGGGAAAAGAGTTTAGACACATCTTTGAAAATTAAACTACTGATTTCAATAAAAGCTTATTATCCCACTTCTATACGTTTGACCAAGTAGCACTGTAGCACTGTCTTCCCGCTGTTCATCAATTTGCTAGAGCAGGCACCAGTAATGTCTCCATTGTGAGACTTGTTGTTACTGTTTTTGGAATATCTAATACGGCACGGGGAGCTTGCCAGGCTTTGCTGTGCGGGCGGGATACTCTCAGTAGCTTGCTAGGCTCTCCGAGAGGGAGGGAGCAATCGAACCCGGGTTGGCCATGTGCAAGGCAAACGCCCTACCTGCTGTGCTATCACTCTGCCCACATTTGATCAAAAGAAGTAAAAACAGACTTGCATGCGTGCATGCATGCTTGCACGTGTGCACACATGATTCATTCACTACCAGTAAGATCTGAGAAAAATGAGAACAAACCAAATGTACTTCAGTTGGTGAACTGATAAACAAGGCATGGTGCATTTATGATCATTTGCCAGATGACCACTCAGGAAAATAAAGGCACAGACCATTTATACACCCACTAGGTTCAGTGAAGGAAGGCAGATGCAGAAAGCCAGCTACTAAAGAATCCCATTTATAGGACAATCTGGAAAAGGCAGAACTATAGAGACAGGAAACAGGTCTGTAGCTACTAAGGAACTGGTTGTAATGGGCAGCCTCGATTGGGTCTGGGGGAAAGGGAGGGGATGGAATAATCATATCCTTGATTATGGTGGTGGATGGGGTATGACTCCATGCATGCACTTGTGAAAACCCAAAGCACAGATATCCCAAAAGAATGAACATTACTGCATACATGTTATAAAGTTAATTTGAAAGATTTTAAATCTATATGTACAATAAAGGCCTTGTCTGCTTGGAAACAAAGAGTATGGCTGGCAGACCAGAAACTTTGAAGGCTCTGAAATACCAGGGCCTAAATGGGAATCGGTGAAAAATGGATCCAACAACCCAGGATGTGAGCCTGGGAGTGGAGTCCCTCAGGTACTCAGAGGCAGTCGTTAGTAGGAGCGGAAGGGGGAGAAGGGATCAAGAGGCTCTTAGCTCTGCGCTACAGTAGAAGTTGTTTGGCCAGAGGAACTCAGCCCACCTCTCTCCTCCCCAAACCCTCTGGCTTCTTCACCTTAGCAAGGCAACTGTCTCGGGTAGGAAGAACAGAGTAGTGCCCCCAAGTAGAGTGGGTGCTGAGGCATAAATAATGCCACCCTGAAGCCCACTCCCCTAAGAAGCCCACTGATTGACAAGCCCCTTCCCTTCCTCTTTTTTAGAACTTACATTAGCAACTGTGGCTAGGAACAGTTTCTTCCATCCGTCTCCCAAGAAGACGACGCTAACAACTCCAGTAGACTGTCTAACAAGCAATCTCAGACACAAAGGTTAGTGCCCAATTTAGAGGCACTAGACACAGACAAATACCAACACCATGAAATAGGAAAGAAAAACAAAAAAAAAAAAAAAGAAAGAAAGAGTTGAAATCCGAAGTAGGATCAAAAGAATCATTATATCAGGTCTTTAAGATAAGGGCATAATTAATGGCGCCAGAGAAATAGTACTACGGTTAAGGCACTTGTCTTGCATTTTGACCAATCTGGTTTGATTCCCAGCACTGCATAAGGTCACTGGGAGTGATCCCTGGGCACAGAGCCAGGAGTTAAGCCCCAAGTACTGGTGGGTGTAGCCTCCATCCAAATAAAATATAATGTGTAATTAATATAATGTGTAATCATTCTTAGGCAATTAATATAATATAATATGTAATCATTCTTAGGAAAATGAAAGAATATTGAAAATACAAGTTCATGGGGCTGGAGCGATAGCACAGCGGGGAGGGCATTTGCCTTGCACGCGGCCGACCCAGGTTCAAATCCCAGCATCCCATATGGTCCCCTGAGCACTGCCAGGGGTAATTCCTGAGTGCAGAGCCAGGAGTAACCCCTGTGCATTGCCAGGTGTGACCCAAAAAGCAAAAAGAAAAAAAAGAAAAAGAAAATACAAGTTGAGAACAGAGAAGTTTGGGACCAGAGATAGTGCAGCAGGTAGGGAGAGTGTCTTACACACGATTGGCCTGTGTACCTGGTACCCCAAATGGTCCTCAGAACCCTGCCGGGATGGATCCCTGAGTGCAGAGTCAGGAGTAAGCCCTGAGCACTGCTGGGTGTGCCCCCTCCAAAAAAAAAAACACTACAATGACAACAACAACAATGTGGTTATGAAAAATGAACCCGAGTTCTTATGGAAAAAGGAAGACAAACATAATTGCAGAGACTGAAATGAGGATTTTATAAATTTTATAAAAAATTAACCACATCTGGATGGATGTTGGGGACAAAGAGGTAAGACTGAAAGATGAGGAAGGCCGAATGGGCAGGAAAATGAAGCCTGAGGAAACACCCCTTGAGATGAGGCCACGTCAGAGACGGTCCTTGCCATCCACAGCGCCCCTTGGATAGCTACAAGCGCAGCCACTCAGATGAGCATCAGTTAGGCAATTAACGTAAGAGCCCAGTGAGGGACAGTCCAGCTCTCAGCCCTTGCTTTTCCCCTCTAATTTCTGTCTCATTTTCTTAATCTTCTGCAGTGACCCTTCTTCAACCCTATTCACCAGAGCCGGTTGCCAGCATCTGGAAGATTCCTTGTCTCTCTTCCCGCTCATAATTTGGAGTTAATTTTGATCAGAAAAAAAAACAGCAAGGAGAGAGATAAAGAACCCTGAAACACTGGGGCTGGAGCGATAGCACAGTGGGTAGGGCCTTTGCCTTGCACGCGGCTGACCTGGGTTCGATGCCCAGCATCCCTTATGGGCCCCTGAGCACTGCCAGGAATGATTCCTGAGTACAGAGCCAGGAATAAGCCTTGTGCATCACCGGGTGTGACCCAAAAAGCCAAAAAAATAAAAATGAACCCTGAAACAGCACCATGGAAGAAGCTCTGTGTGGCTGGGATAACGCGCACGGAGGCCTCTACCCCTTCACTGTGTCTGGGACCGAAAGCGCTCAGAGGCTCCCATCCCCTTCACTCCGCCTTCAGTCACTGCAGGAGCCCCGAAAGCCGCCGGTGCCAAGCGCACCAACACACTGTTGCCACCCTTTCTCCCCGTCAGACTGCTCCAGACTTGCTCCTCTCCCCTCACGGGTGTTTCGCAGGCTGACCAGGAGCCTTCTTGCTAGTCCCAGGATGTGCTTCCTCCTGTTGAACCCAGGCGGATGCCAGTGATTGCCCCAAGCCACAGACTAAAGCAAAATGAAGCTCTGTGGGTTCTAGGGCTACGTCCACTGTGCTCACTTGCTCGGGGCACCAACTCTCGGAATGCAGCTAGAGGCTGTGAGGAACCCAGGCTACTACGCAGGGAGTGTGTGTGTGTGTGTGTGTGTGTGTGTGTGTGTTCACGATTTCAAGGTACGTGTGATTCTATGGTACGTGTATTATTCTGTTGTGTGTACATGATTCTGTGGTATGTATACAGGATTCCATAGTGTGTGTATGTTTCTGTGATTCCGTGGTATGTCTATATTATTCTGTTGTGTTTGTATATGATTCCATGGCATGTGTATGTGATTTTGTGATATGTATGTGATTCTATGATATGCGTACATGATTCTGTAGTGTGTGTACATATTTCATAGTATGTGTACATGATTCTGTGGTATGCGTACATGATTCCATGGTGTGTGTACATGATTCCATGATATATACACATGATTCTGTGGTGTGTGTACATGATTCTGTGGTTTGTATACATGATTCCATGGTGTGTGTACATGATTCCGTGGTATGTGTACATGATTCTGTGCTGTGTGTATGTGGCTCCATCGTGTGTGTACATGATTCCATGGTGTGTGTACATGATTATGTGGTATGTGTACATGATTTTATGTTGTGTACATGATTCCATGGTGCATGTATATGATTCCACGGTGTGTATATGTGATTCCATGATATGTGATTCTCTGGGATATGTACATGATTCCATGGTGTATGTACATGATTTCATGGTGTGTGTATATAACTCCGTGGTGTGTATACATGATTCTGTGGTGTGTGTACATGATTCCATGGTGTGTCTACATGAACCTCTCCTGTGAGGGTCCAGCTGTCAGCCAGAATCAATTGTCAGACATCTATGTGGAGAACCTTCAGGACAGCGCCTGTCCCCGCCACCACCTGCGCGACACCTGAAGTCAGCCCTGGCCGGCCAGGCACAGGCAGCATCCAGCAGCACTCGATGACTGATTTTAGTTTTTAGCTCCTAAGCTGTGGCATGATTCAGTGCAGATTCAGGTGCCAGGAACCATCTGAGTCGGTGATTCTAAGAACACTTTCACGTTTCTTTAAGATCATCTCTACCTCCGTCGAACGGCGACGATCAAGGGAGATGAAGTTTACTCTTCCTTCCTCCTCCTTTGCTACCACTGAGGCCATCAAATGAAACGGGGGGGGGGGCACAGTTTAACACCCAAGACTAGGTACTATCTACCCATCCTTTTATGTCATCAGTAGACCAGAGTGAGGCCTACTGAGAAATAAGGGGTGGGGCAGAACACACAAGTAATATGGACACAGACTCAAAAAGGAAGGCAGACTTCTTGCAGCTAAGGATTTCTAAACACTGGGGAAAAGGGAGGTTTTATATAATGAGCTCTGACCACAGCATTCAGGCTGTGTGACCTGAGGCAAGTGGCTTAATCTCTCTGATCCTCCCCGCATGCACCAATCAAAATGGGAGAAATGATATTTCTTCCTATAGTTTTCCCATCCTCAACAATATCTGGTAAAAAAAAAATGAACCCAGATGGCGAAGTAAATTAGAACTGCCGGGGGCATGTTAGGTCAAACTACAGCTTTACCTTAGGATGGGTCAGAACTTGGAAGGGAATGTCTCAGACTGAGTCATTTTTTTTAAAATAAGCTTTCCCTGAACTTGCTAATTATTTCAATATTATACAGCTCCCAGTCATCACTGCCTCCAGAGGGGAGGGGGCGTCCTTGCCACCCCCTCCCAGCCCTCTCATGCCCAATGGCAGCTGGGCACACACTTACCACCAACAGGGAGGGACAAAGCCTCACCTGGGTCCCCACCTGATGTGGTCTTACTCTTGCCAGTTCCCTCAGAGTGATTCTAAGGGAACTATGAATCCCTGCTTCTCAGATCATGGAATTGGGAGGTGATGGAGGGAGCGGAAGGTGGGCTAACCTGTGGGTGCTCGGGGCTTCCTCCTGGCTCTGTGCTCAGGAATCACTTCCAGTGGTGCTCAGGGGACCCTGTATGGTGCTCGTTGGAATTTCAAGTCATCTCTTTTTGCTTCTCCCTCCAAAATATTTCCCAGTTCACCCGAACTCTCTGTATCACCGTCAACCCCTCTTCTAGATCAACACATCACTGTCTCCTCCTTGGACCTAAAGAGACACCTCGCTCCTGCCCACCCACTCCCAGTCTACGAAGAGGGCTCCTATCCCAGTGCCCCCTGTCAAAGCCCCCGAGAATTCACACCCACTGGACTTTAGAGTCACTCAAAAACTCATAGCGCATGCAAGGCCCTGCAGGAACCAGAGCTGACCCCTGTCTCCAGCCTCTGCATCTGCCACTGGCCTCCGCTGCCCCTCCCCTCAGCTAAACTAGCCCCCCACAACTCTCAAATGACCACATGTCCCCCATCCTTATAAACACCACGAAGACTCATCCTTTTATTCAGAACATTCTTTCTTCTCCTGATTTCTCATTCATGTGTTGTTTTGTTTTTGTTTTTGTCTAGGCTTGTATCTCCTTTTTTAAGGACTAGTTTTCTTGGGCCTCCTCCCCCCTATAAACCTGGCCTTGCAATTACAGTAATAATCAAAACAATTAGACCAGCAGTAATAACAACCGCGACAATCACAACACCCCTTTCTTTTCTTCTCTAATCACACAGTTGACACAAACAGATTCACTCCATGGTTATTGAATAATATCTAGACCCGCCCCCAAACACACCTACCAGAGTTGCAGTTGAACGTGCTGTCTAGCCTATGGTGTTTGCTCAGGACTGGGGGTTAGGAAAGGACGAGCTAACGCTGACTGAAAGGTCCTGTGAGTTTCTACAATTGACCTGAGTCCACTAGGTGCCCCCGGGAGCGGGAAGAAGTCAGCATCCGTACGGACACCATCATCCAAATCTGCTTCCCGGAAGGCAGACAGCTGCTGTCTACACAGCACTCTGGGTGGTGTTGATCCATCTCTCAACTTCCCATTTCCAAACATTTCAGAGTTTGGGGTCTCCGGTGACCAGTGAACTTGGGTTTTCTCTGATGTCAGAAATCAGCACAGGACACCTCTGGGGCTGGTGTCCACGCCCTGCCCAGACTTCTCTGTTTTGGTAAACCTACAGTCACATAAGATTTGAAATCTCAAATACTCCTCCCTTAAATTTCGGGCAATAGATTTATCTTAGATAGTGAGCGCGGACAGGTACCCGGAAGTGATTTAGGTGTTTATATGGGATTCATCTACATCTCTGGATTCAACGCATAAGAGCAATCTGAAGCCTCTTTGGACCAACACTGTTGACCAGTGAGAAAATTCTATCATTCATGGGCTCCTAGAAGTCCAAGCCTTGGGCTCCTGGGCAGTTTTGAAACTAACTTAACCAGAGGTCTCTGCCTCCTGTTCTCATCAGAGTCTCCTGAGGGCCGGATCAGGTTGACATTCTAAGCCACGATGCTCTGGTTCAACGTGCACCCAAAGAAAGAGAAACAACAAACATTCCAGTCCCACCACACTGACCCCCCCTCAACCAATGTCCCTCCTGGTCTTCAGATGGGAGAGGGGGCAATTGAGCTGGGACACATTATCCTAGAGTCAAGGCTACAAAGAAAGAAAGATGGGTTTGTGGGCTTGTTTGGAGGGGGGGGTTGGGGAGGCTACCATGGCTCAGTCTTGTAGTAATGTATAACTTTGAGAAATTTCTTGGACCTCCCTGGTTCCATTTCCTTGGCTCTGAAACACTGACCACTAGAGAGCCCTTCTTAGAGTGGTATCACGTGGACAAGCTAAAGCTTGCCAAAGTGTTTGTGTTGAACACAGAGCTGGCGTGCCACGAAGAGGAGGGTGGCTATAAAGCCTTCACTAACGTCCAAATAAACAAGATAGGAAGAGAGAGCTGGAGCAATAGCACAGCGGGTAGGGCGTTTGCCTTGCACGCGGCCGACCCGGGTTCTATTCCCAGCATCCCATATGGTCCCCCGAGCACCGCCAGGAGTAATTCCTGAGTGCATGAGCCAAGAGTAACCCTTGTGCATCGCCGGGTGTGACCCAAAAAGCAAAAATAAATAAATAAATAAATAAACAAGATAGGAAGAGATTCTGCGTCTATTCTCGCATCACCTGGCATTTCATCCCAGGCCCTTCCGGAAGTCCTGCTAATAGGACTGAATAGGGCAGCAACCATGACCGCCCTGAGCCCCGCCTGAGAAAAGGGAACCTGGAAATAGGTCAGAGAAGCCGGTGTCGGCCTGGACGTCTCCTGCTGCCCTGCTCAGCGCTCTGCCTCTGCGCCCACAGCAGGAAGCTACTGTCTGTCCCCCGTGTCCAGGACCCCGAGACAGAAGAGCAGCAGCGGGGTGGGGGGGGGCAGTCTGTGTCTCTGGGGGGACAGGGAGGCCCCTTCCTGCACCGCAGAGCGAGACGAATCTGCCAAAGAGTCAAGTGGTTAAATGTTGAGGGCTGTAAATGCGGCTCATCTGTCAGACGTGGGTGGGCACCCGCTCCATCTGCTCCCGGGAACCTGGAGAGCGGCGGGGGGGGGGGGGGAGGCAGCGTGTAGCACGGGGAGACCACGACGAGAGGCAGGAGACTCGTGAGCTGGTGGGACGCGCCCCTGGAAGACGTCTCTCCTCGGATAGAGCCGATTAGAACATACATGAAACAGGACAAGGGGGAGGAGCCCCAGCCTCTGGTCACGCCCCACACGCCCACCTGAGCCTTCTTCCCTGGACACCCATGGGTGCAGGAGGTACCCTGAGCACCTCTACTCGAAACACCCAGTTCTCTCGTCTATACTGCAGAGCTCAGGTGCAAGCACCTCTTCCGCTCTCTAGGGGCTCCGAGTAGAACTGATCATTCACTCACTCACTCACTCACTCATTCGTTCCCTTGCTTACCACTCACTCATTCACTCACTCATTCCTTCGCTCACTCACTCTTCCCCCCACTCATTCCTTCACTCATTCATTTGCTTCCTCCCAAATTCACTCCCTCACTCATTCATCCACTCACCCACCATGAATCGTTCAATGATCCGTTCATTTGTTCCTCAATCTTTCATTCACTCACCCACGGACTCACTCATGCAGCCACTCCCTCTATTCACTCATTCCTTCATTCACTCTCTGCTTCCTTCACTCATCCTCTCGTTCATTTGCTCGGCCATTTCTTAGCTTGTTCATTTCTTTTCTCTTTCATTTGCTCACCCATTTCATTCACCCACTTCCACATGCGTTCACTCATCGAATCGCGATTTGGGGGAGCATCTCCGGGTGCAAGGCAGCATCGTGGGCATAGAGAACCCACCAATGAGGCTGGAGAGGTGGCCCGTGGATAAGGCACTTTTCTTGCACACATCCGAACCAGGCTTAACCCCCCAGCACCCTATATGGTCCCCCAATCCCTTCCGGGAGTGGCTGCTGAGCACCGAGCCAAGAGTAAGCCCTGAGCACCTCTGGGTGTGGCCCCCAAACCAAACAACCAAACAAACAAAGGGATCTAGTCCAGTCTCAGGGGTTTGTAAGCTAGTGGGCAGGACAGCTTTGAGGCAGAGAGAAGATCCCATGAATGGATGCAGAAAGACCCACTGCGGCAGCCTTTGGGGGAAGAAATAACAGGCTCTGGTTGTGCCTAACTCACAAATCATGAGACATCAAGAAGAACTTCCTGCTCTGCTTTCCTGGTCCTTCTTGTTAGCCAGGGAATTCCCTTCCCTGGGCAGATGGCCACAGGGCAGCCAGAGTCGTGCTAGAGGCTTTGCAGAATGGAGTCGGCCATCTAGAGAGTCGATTTCTAGACTTCTGAGTGCCCGGGCACTGCTCTGCCACAGAGCAGCATTTACTGAGCTGGTTTTGGTTTCTGGCCCCAAAGCAACCAGGAGCTCTGGGCTCTGGCAGAGGAAAAGTTAGTTGTTACTGTGTTTCCTCAGAGCCGGGACTCTGCACGCGGCCTGTGCTAGACACCAGACGCACACCCGGCTCTGGCCGGCAATCAGAGATCTCCCCAGCTGGTGGGCTGCGCATGTCTCCCGGACAGAAAGCCCCGGTCCTCCAAAAGAGAAAAACGAAAAGGTCAAAGGATGGCAAGAGTCTATAATTGGAGTCATGCGTGCCTCTCGCCCCACCCCCCAGCCCGCCCAACTTCAGCAAAACCACGAGCATGAACCACCGTGAGTTGACATCATGGCGCAATTATTGTCTCTGAAACGGGAAGGAGAGACGAGATGTGGGGGCTTGGGGAGCTGCAGGCTGCAAGGCCATTATCTGTCTTGAGCGGCGGTCGCCCCCCCCCACTCCTCTCACCACCCCCCCTCACTCCTCCGTGCAACGTTATAATACAACAATAAGCCTGCAATTATATTTCACTGGAGAAAGAAATAGGGGTGAGTCAAGAAGCCAGCCCACAGACGGCACTGGCTCCCTCTGCTTATGTAAGTGCGAGGGGCAGAGTCCGGGGTGCAATTCAGAACATGACCCCCACCCCCACCCCACCCCACTCCACCCACAACTGAGGGGCCTGGTCCTTGGGTCTGGCTACCCAGCCGGGGCCTCCCAGGAGCACTGGGTCCTGGCTGGCACAAGAGGGCACAGGAAGAGGCAATGATGACGCATGCCTGAGTTCTCAAGGGACACAGCGGCACTTTGGACAAACGGAGGCACAGCCCCTGGGCAGTGCCAGGAAGCCGAGGGCAGCAGCTCTGGTGATGGGAGGAGCCATGGCACTGTTCGGCCTCATAGCCAGACTAGGTGATGGGCTGCCCGCGTACACAGGTGGTGACCTAAAGGCTAGACCTGTGCCCCAGATACGCCAGACCTGGATCCCCCGGAAGCCCAGATCTGTCTGGACCACCCCAGAACTGAGATACACTCTCTCTTCCGGCCCTGAGGCTAAGTTAGAGATGTGACAAAATATTGATAGCTTGGCATAACCAGGTCCTTACCCTTCCTCCCACTCCTGCCCAAGGCCACCTCTTCCCCCAACTCCAGACCCCGCCTGTGGCCTTATCAGGCTGCCTCGGGAGCAGAGACTCCCGGGGAACCCGCCTCGGTTCAAAGTCCCTGCTTGGTCACTTAGCAGTGATCGGGTTGGGGACCCAGTTATTTGTTCCCTGGTGTTGGTACCTTAGATGTGAAGACTGAACCCCTGAATGGCTTCCACCACCACCCCCACCCCGGTTGGCTCTCAGGGGAGGGAAACTGAGTCCCGGGGAGGCTAGGTTACTCACTGTGTCCTAAACCTGCCTGCCAAAGTCTCCAGCCCGAGCACTATTTCCCGAAACATCTTTACCCCGTTTACTGTTCTCCTTCATGTCCTCCTGCTGGACCCTCAAGACTCAGCAGTCACCTCCTCCAGGAAGCCCTTCCCGATCTCCCAAGCCAGGTTGGGTGCCCTATCCATTCACACACACACACACACACACACACACACACACACACACACACACACACACACACACACACAGAGCAACCTCAGGCTTCCTCTGACATGGAACCCACTTTCCAAGCTCAGTTTTCATGGCTGCCTTCTTTTTCCTTTTCCTTCTTCTTCTGCTAGACTTTTCTTCCTCTTGGCCAGCTGGCCTGCTGGGCGGGGTCATTCTTGGCAGGGGCGAGGGCCTTCCTGTGCATTTCAGCCTTGTTTGGGGGCCACACTCGGTGGAGCTCGGGGCTTACTCCTGGCTCTGTGCTCTGGGATCACTCCTGGCACGGACCGTAGGGGATGCCAGGGATTGGACCCGGGTTGGCCACTTCCACGGCAATCGTGGTGTCCTATGTCCTGCTGTCCTATGGCTCCGGCCTTGGCATCGTTGGACTTAATACCCTAGAGTCAATAGCGGCCTTCTCCCCTGAAGCCGGAACAAACAAAACTCCCGGCAGATTTTTCCAAACGTCCTCTGGGGTGAGGGCCCAAGGTGGGAGAGTAAAGACACCCTCAGAAGGGAACTGCTGGTCCCAAGCCTGGCTTTGTACACTGTGGGCCACGACTCCGATGGGGTGATGTAGCTGAATGTGAGAGTCACAAGACATATGGCCACAGTGACAGTTTCTGAATGTGCGAGATACCCAAATTCATTCCAGATCTACTGTGCCATGAATCTGACGGATTTCTGGCATTGCTCAGGCCAAGAGAGGACCCCAAGTGGGAAGAGTTTAAGAAGCCCAGCTAAAACAATGAGGGGGACGAAGCAGAGACAGTTGGTTATGGTCAACTCAGCAGCACAGGGCTTGGTACTTGGACAATGTACACTAAAGAAAAACACACACATGCACATACACACACATACGTGCACACATGCGCAATGCTATTTTGACATTGCCATTTCCAAAATAAATTGTCAAATGATACAATATTTTGGTTGTTGTTCTTCTAGGATGGATTCAATGCTTGCCTGTGTTTACGCTGCACCGTTAAACGAAACCACAAAAGTATCAGTGCTAGTGAGGATTGAACAGCCCTTTGTTTCTGTGTGTGTGTGTGTGTGTGTGTGTGTGTTCGTGTGTTTCATTTTTGACTGATAACAGATCCTTTCCAACAATACTCGCATGCAGAAGAAAATGAAATTTCCGTGAAACAAGGGAAGCCTTTCTGGGCTCCATAAAAGAGACATTATCAGGTCATTAAAGCATCGTTAGCCGCTGAGCTTCTGATGCACTGGTCTTTACTCGGAGCACATGGCAATCACAAGAAGGGCTTTTATTGCGAACGAACAGATCGGGAAGTAAGATATTATGAAATGTGCTATCAGGCGGCAGATAAGTAATTAGGTGACAAGCAAAATACATTATTCGGCATTTCCAAATATTTCCACTTCATCACCGGTTCATTAAAATCCCCGCCTCCTCTCTCCTAGCCCACCAGAATTTATATCAAGTTGATTTACCAAAAGGACAAAAAAAAATGATCAAGATCAGTGAGTGGTGATTAAGTCACAGGATTGTTTTAACCACTTTGCTAAGAGCTGGAGAGACAGGCGTGAGCAGGAGCCTCTGTGGCATCACGGCTGTGCGGCCGCTACTCTTATCCACGCGAGAAACGGGTGCAGAAGGTGGGGGGGTGCATTGTTATTTTACAAAAACCAAAACGAAGGCATCAAGCATGGTGCCACCAGAAGGCATGAGATCTTAAGTCAGAGTGAGGGTAACTCTGGGTCTTGGGAGAAACCCCTTCAGTTGTTTTAATTCTGGGACTAATTGTGGGTTCTGACCCCCCTCCCGGCCCCGGGTCCAGACAGAGCAGCCATCCCCCTCCCCAGCTTCGTGCTCCAATCCATTGCTCCTTTATGCAAGCACTTCCCACCATCTACCATCTGGTGCCTGGGGGTACTTCTCAGCTGTCTCTCAAGCCTCAGGGCTCCTTGGTAGAACCAGGCTGGAGGCCCAGGGCCCAGGGCCACTTTCTGGCCCATCAGCTTATTTAATAAGGGCAGCCCTGAGGTTTACAAAGGAATCTTGAGTCTTTAATGTCCTTAAAATAAACACTATGTGCTTGGTTCTTGATAGTTTTTCTCTCTGGGGATATTAGATTGATAAAGGTAGAAGAGGAGAACAAGGGAAGAGAAAGGGAGTGAGGAAGGAAGGGAGGGAAGGGGAGGAAGGAAGGAAGGAAGGAAAGAAGGAAGGAAGGAAGGAAGGAAGGAAGGAAGGAAGGAAGGAAGGAAGGAAGGAAGGAAGGAAGGAAGGAAGGAAGGAAAGAAGGAAGGAAGGAGGGAAGGGAGGGAGGGGAAGGAAGGAAGGAAGGAAGGAAGGAAGGAAGGAAGGAAGGAAGGAAGGAAGGAAGGAAGGAAGGAAGGAAGGAAGGAAGGAAGGAAGGAAGGAAGGAGGGAAGGGAGGGAGGGGAAGGAAGGAAGGAAGGAAGGAAGGAAGGAAGGAAGGAAGGAAGGAAGGAAGGAAGGAAGGAAAGAAGGAAGGAAGGAGGGAAGGGAGGGAGGGGAAGGAAGGAAGGAAGGAAGGAAGGAAGGAAGGGAGGGAGGGAGGGAGGGAGGGAGGGAGGGAGGGAGGGAGGGAGGGAGGGAGGGATTGTCTCAGAAACCCAAAGCCAGGGAGGGAAGGGAAGGGAAAGTAGGGGAGGGGAGGGATGGAAGGGAAACTTTCTTACATACAAGCAGCATAGGAAATGCCAGGAACAGTGTCTGTACCTGGATTATTTCACTGAACATCTGAAATAGGGTGAGCACCATGCTCCATCCTGCTAGTATAAGCAAAGTAAGGAAGAGGAAGCATCCATTTGGCATCACATAGCTTAGGCAGTATCTAGGGCCCTGAAGAGCATGCGCGCGCGTGCGCGCGTGCGTGCGTACGTGCGTGCGTGCGTGCGTGCGTGCGTGTGTGTGTGTGCGCGTGCTCACCTGCGTGCACATGCATGCATCTGTAAGTAGGATCATGTCCTGCTTGCCCAGGAGTTTCCATGCTGTGAGGAGACAGCGGACACGCTCAGCCCAAACTCAGAGCAGCAGCCCCTCACAGCAGGCGCCTGCCTTCCCCACGGCCTTTGTTCCTGTCTCCTGAGGAAGATCCTCGGCTAAAAGCTGTCCCCGTTCATCAGCTCAACCGTGCCCCTCGACTGGAAAGAAGAATCCACGCGTGACCACAAGTGACCACCGATCATGGCGCTGGGGAGCCTCAGTACCACACCCAGCACTGCTCTGGGGGTCCTGGGGGACGAGGGTCCTACCCAGCAGTGTCCTGGGCTAGCCCATGTCGTGCTGGGGTGGAGGGATCAGACTCAGGGCCTGGTGCACGCCAGACCTGCACTCCAGCCCCCTGAGCGTCTGCGTAGTCCTTTAAACTTCACTCTCCGAGAAACTGTTGACAAACGTCAGCAAGGACTTGCCGCGTCTCCTCTCATCCATCACACCTAATTCTTTTGCAATTTCGCCCTGTAACACATTGACGGATGGCTAGCCCCTCCAACACCACCCTCGGCTCTTCACCGCGGGATCCCCACGGAACCGTAGCTGGCAAGCAGAGTTGCGCAAGAGAGATTTATCATAGGGATGAGCACGCAGGAAGATTGATAGAGATTTTCCATGCCGCGGCGTTTACACCCCGGTGCAGGAATTTAGAACTGGAGATTGCAATGCCAGCCTGGGGCCTGGTGTGGTCCCCGGAGAAGAAAAGGGCTCGGGACTGGGACATAGAACATCAGTTCCACCCCAAGTGCTCATTCATCATCATTAGTTTGGTGGTGTTGGAAGAGATGCTGGAGCCCAGGGTACAAACACTGCTTCGCTCCCTGACTTCTGGCCCACGCAGCTCGTAATTGTCTCAGAAATCCAAAGCCAGGAATCTGTAATTGTCTCAGAAACCCAAAGCCAGGAATCTGACACAATGTTTTCTTCTTTTTTTTCCTCTTCCTTAAAAATGATAGCTCAGTGGTTCGTGTTTTTCAACAATTCCTCAGCCAGAGTTGCATTTCCCTGTTCGTGGCACGCCTTAAAGATTCTTTATGAAAACGACTGCAAGAGAAGAATTTAATGAGAATATGATAGCTTTTCAGACCAAAAAAAAAAAAGTTCAATTTCTCTAATTAATACCCCAGGGGAGCGACATTTTTTCCTAACATAATGGCCTTTCAGTGTTAAAAGGGCTTAATGTTATGGTAAAATATGTTAACTTTCCTGGCACTCTGACCCAACCGATAAAAAATGAAGGAAACCCACATCTGTCTTCCCTGAACCCCTGCCACCGCAAATGGTGCTGTTTTCAGTATTTTCATCATGAACGAATCAACGGCGGATTCACTAATTGTGTCTGCATTAAACATTCAGCACCCTGGGAGGGGCTGCACTGCACGGACCTCCCAACTTGAGTGGGGAGGGGCGAGGATGCTCCCACCCAGGCCTGTGCCTTGGCTCTTCTCAGAAGCAGCAGTGGGGTCTTCCGTGGGGGGTGGCTGGGGGCAGAGCATGGCGTGGGAACTGGGCGGGATGAGCTCGGTCACCCCCAGGAGGTTGGCACCCAGACCTGCTCTCAGAGCTGGTCAGTGGCTGGTCAGTGGGAACATGCCCTTGACCCTTTCTGTCTGGGAAACCAGGAGAAATCAGAGACGGGACCAATCTGAAGGTCTCCAGCTGTTGATAGAGAAGGGATCACTAAGTCAATGACGGTTGGAGGTGGCATGGCTCGGCATGGGAGATGTGCACTGACAGTAGATAAAGGACAAATACGATGGCCTCTCAGTATCTGTATTGCAAGGCAGAATGCCCAAGAGGAGAGGGAGAGTAAGAAGGAAATTATCTGCCATAAAGGCAGGGGATCGGGTGGGGATGGCGGGAGGGATACTGAGGACATTGGTGGTGGAAAATGTGCACTGGTGGAGGGATGGGTGTTCGATCATCTTATGACTGAAACTCAATCAGGAAAGCCTTGTAACCACATCTCACGGTGATTCAACTATAAATAAATAAATAAATAAATAAATAAATAAATAAATAAAAATCAGCAGTGGGTAGGGCATTTGCCTTGCACGTGGCCAACCGGGATTCAATTCCCAGCATCCCATATGGTATCCCGAGCACCGCCAGGAGTAATTCCTGAGTGCAAAGCCAGGAGTAACCCCTGTGCATTGCTGAGTGTGACCCCCCCCAAAAAAAAATCTACTAAATAAACAAATAAATAAAGTTCTCCAGCTGCTTTTATGCCTTCCTTCACCGCTTCCGGGCGAGATTCCCCTGGGGCTGCAGTGCATTTTTCCTTTGGAGGTTGTTGCATGGAGAGACACCACACCTGGGCACACAAGAAGACTACATCTCCCAGATGCCCGTGCTAGTAGGTCACGTGACCAAATGCTGGCCAATCGGGTATGGGCGTGGCTAACTGCTGGCCAATAGGGCATAGGCGGAAGTGTGTGTGCATGGTGAGGGAATCAGGAGGAGGTGCGGGTAACCGTCATCCTGTCTGCATTCCTGTGCATAGGAAATCACGGTTGGCTGTGTTTAGGTGCTGCTTCCCTGCTCACTCCTCACCTCCCCCTGCTCCTGACATAGCTGCCCGCTCCCGTTTCCTCTCCCCGTTCCCTCAGTGGACCTTACTAGGCAACCCTCTGCAGGTCAGTCAGGGCAGGCCGGCTGCAGGCCCTCTGGGATGGGGAGCCCGACGTGTGGACCGGGCCTTACCACAGGTACCCAGATAGTCAGACACTTCACGTGTGTCCAGGAGAATTCACATTGACTGTGAAATTCACAGTAGATTGTAAAAAGCAGATGCCCCACCCCCAACCGGGGTGGGTCTCACTCAACCAACCGAGGACAAATGGTCCTGGACCTCTGGATGAGGGGACTCTGCCTGACTGTGCACTTGAGCTGGAGCAGTGCCGTCTTCCTGACTTCCCTCTCGGCCCAGACACGGAGCGATCCTCGAGTCAAGCTTGCTGGCTACTGAACCAGAACTTCTAGCAGAGTGGAGAGAAAGATGTATGCTTTGCACTGTTTCTGGATCTCTGCTGAGCCCTGACTAAGAACACCCCCAGACTCTGGTGGAGGCGTAGGGATAATAAATAGACAGGGGGATATACAAGTTAAATCATCACAACTAAGGTGCTTTTGAGGAGGGAAACAAAGCCCGCGGAGATGGGGAATTACTGGTCAGGGAAAGACTCTCCAGAAATAAAAGTCTGAGAAGGAGGCGGGTGAGGAGAGATATGCTGGGATTCTGCAGGAAGGAACAGAGGAACAGGGCAAATGAACTGCAGAACGGTTATATGGAGTCATTTTGGAGGCCTTCAGGGAAGAAGACTTGTTGCTAGTAGTAGAGCCTTAATAAGGGTGACAGGGACAGGGACATCATAAGTGACCTGAAATTCAAGGAAGGGCCTGAGGGGATGGGCTCTGGGTATTCTAGCTTGTATATATGAAAGGCACACTTTAGGGGAGACCCCCCGCTGTGTCCCAGAATTGGCTGACACGGGATGGGCAGTCCCTTCAAGGTCCAGCAAGACCCCCCAGATGTTAAGACATCCACCACAGAAACTAGAAAACCTGGTTATTACCAATCTGGGTGCTGATCGTGTGAAAACATTAGTCACAGGAAGAACAAAACTTACTGGAAACAGAACAGCATAGAAAACTCGGGACGTGAAACAGAAAAAAAAGAAAAGACCAGAAAAGGAGAGAGAGGAATGAGTCAAGGAGATACAGGATTTCAAGAAGGGAGTGAGAATTGTGCCAATGGCTGCAGAGAAGGGAAGTAGCCTCATCCGTGCTGAGTGCTGATTCTACCACTAAGCTACAATCCTGGCCCCAAGGTCTCTCTTCTCAGAAGAGTAGAGATGTGAAGGGCTAAGTGGCCCAGGCTTTAGAAAGAGGAAGTGAGAGAGTGTGCCAGACTGAATGGAGAAAAGAGCAAAAACAGAGGCATGAGAGAGTTGCATAGAGTGTGGGAAGGGTCAGGAGCCCTGTGGGGACTGAGGTTGATAGAGCGGGACTTGGTGGAAAGCCATCATGTTGGGCCAGTTCCTTCACTTCTCAGGCCCTAGATTTGATTCTTGTATCTCTCCACTGACAGACGGTGTCACTAATAATGGCAGGATCCAAGAAAGCTCACGGGAAATTTTTTGCCATGACCAAGGTCAAAGCGTATAGCGGGAAGAACTCTGGCCTTGCAAGCAACCAACCCTAGTTCCATCCCTACCTCTGGTTACGATCCCCGAGCACAGAGCCAGGAATGAGCCCTGAGCACAGCCAGGTGTGGCCCGGAAGCAGAAAGGAAAAACAACGATCACAACCCTTCGGCATCAGAAGTGATAGCAATGATAATGCGCATGACTTCTCATTGAACATTCGGAGGCTGAGGACTCGCCGTCCCCAGGTGCTGAGTATTTGGTCCTCTGGGTCCATTGTCTTAAAGGTTGTGTTTCACCTATTTTGGGTTGAACCCAATGCTGCTTCTTGGAACCTGGTTTTAAAAGTTCCCCACTGTTTTTATAAAGATCTCTTGGCCTGATTTATTGGAACCTGTGTCCATTAGCCTTGTTAAGTGCTCAACAAACTCTCCAGGCACCCTAGTAAGCTAATCTTAATAAATTCACAGCAGAGAGAACTTTGCTCACTGACCGGCAAACGCTAAATGGCCTGTCCATTGTCCACCTGTTGTGGCAACAATGAACCTATTGGAGACAGAAAACTCTGTAAAGCACTTTCTCAGAGCAATTGAAAACCTCCCACCCTAACCTCAGTTTCCTTATCGATCTGGTTGGACAGAATCAACAGTTTCGTAAATTTAAGACTCATCCAGAGTTTTAGCCAAATTTACTCACTGCCTTCAAATGAAATCATTAACACATTTCCCCATAGGTTTTTTTTTAAATGATTCTTCCTAATCTCGGGCCCTACATCACCACCTTTGCTTCATTCCAAGTAGTTACACTCACCAAATAGTTTATATGATGGTTGCTTTGTTTGGTCGGTTGGTGGTATGATGCTGGGAATTGAATCCAGAGCCTCAAACATGCAAGGTAAGTGCTCTACCATTGAGCTACGTTCCCAGCAAGTTGTGTTCTTTTCCAAGAGTGTCGTTGAGGTTTTGATAGATTCATCTATATCCCCCTGGAAGTGTTCTGCATTAACCTGGGGGCACGTATGCTTCACTGAGCTGTAATTCTGGTGGAGCAAAATGAGGAGCAGCGGGTATGGCTCTGGGGTGGGAAATCTCATTCTTTCAACACTTGTTTTGGTTCCTTTCTGAGTGATCTCAAGCAACTCACGCAACCTCTCTCAACAGTACGTAAAAATAATACATGACGGCCCCATGGTAATGATCCCACAATCTAAATTTTTTTCTTTAATTAGTGAATCCCCATGAGGGTACAGATACAGATTCACACATGTTAGAACTTGTTTTTCCCTCATACAATGTTCACAGACACATCCCTCCACCAGTGCCCGTTCTCCATCACCAATAAACCCAGTATCCCTCCCCCCATCCTATCTCCCCCCCACCCCACCCTGCCTCTGTGGCAGGATACTCCCTTTTAATCTCTCTCTCTCTCCAATTGGGTGTTGTGGTTTGCACTAGGGGTATTGAGTGGCCATTGTGTTCAGTCTCTAGTCTACTTTCAGCACGCATCTCCCTTCCCGGGCGGGATCTCCAACCACATTTTACTTGGTGTTCCCTTCTCTATCTGAGCAGCCTTTTTCCCCAGCATGTGAGGCCAGCTTCCAAGCCATGGAGCCAACCTACTGGTACTTATTTCTACTATTCTTGGATATTAGTCTCCTATTCTGTTATTTTATATTCCACAGATGAGTGCAACCTTTCTCTGTCTGTCTCTCTCTTTCTGACTCTAAATTTTGCCACTTAAAAATAAATGTGAGGGGCTGGAGCCATAGCACAGCAGGGAGGGCATTTGCCTTGCACACGGCTGACCCAGGTTCAATTCTCAGCATCCCATAGGGTCTCCTGAGCACTGCTGGGAGTACTTCCTGAGTGCAGAGTTGGGAGTAACCCCTGTGTATCGCCATCGCTAGGTGTGACCCAAAAAGCAAAAAATAAATAAAATAAAATAAATGTGGTTCACAAAATAGACCACAAAACTCTGATGGGGGCAGAGAGATGGTGCAGAGGGTAATTCACTGGTCTTCCAATAGACCAACCCAGTCCAATCCCCATACATTACTGAGCATCTCCAGCAGCAGGTCGAAGGCCTCCAAGCCCTGCAAGGTCTGAGTGACACCCACATCCTTAAGCCCTGACCTTGGTCCTCTGATGTGATTGGCTGAGAGTTGCTAGGAGAAGCCCCCAATTTCCTGATCACTGCTTGGAAGACCACCCCCCTCAACAATAATAATAAAAAGAAAAGTGCGAAATAATGTGACCATTTCAATGGATTGAAAAAAAAAACTTGATGAAATCAAGCATCTTTTAAAACTGTCCAGCCAGCAAAAAAAAGAGGTTATCTTTTAAGTTGATAATGGCATCTGTGGAAAAAAATGCAGAATTACCTTTGGAATGGTGAAACTTTCAGCACTTTCTCCCTAAGGTCAGGAGCCAGGCAAAAACATAACCAGTTTCATTTTCTAGTCAACGTTTTACTGCAGGTCCTAGTCTGCACAATAAGCACAAAAAGGAAACAAAACCTATAAAAGAAAAAATTAAAAACATCTTTATTTTTAAGGAAGATCATCACCTATGTAGGAACTTCTTTGAGATCCACAGAAAATAACCTTAGTGAAATAAATGCTTTTAGGGGCTGGAGCAATAGCTCAGCAGGTAAGGCATTTGCCCCCCATGCAGCCCTATGGTCCCCTGAGCACCACCAGAGGTGATTCCTGAGTGCAGAGCCAGGAGTAATCCCTGAGCATCGCCAGGTGTGACCCAAAAAGAAAAATAAATAAATAAATAAATGCTTTTAACAAGGTTGGAGGATACAAAAATCAATAATCAAACCTTGATTGTATTTCTATAAATTAGTAATGAGCTGTTAGAAATCAAGAGGTAAGAAAATTACCATTTGCAAGGTATACAAATATTAAATATTTAGAGAAAAATCTAACAAAGGTATGAAAGACCAGTACACTGAAAAGAAAAAGACCTTACAGAAGGTTAAAAATGCATCAAGAAATGAAATGTTGGGGCTGGAGCAATAGCACAGCGGGTAGGGCACTTGCCTTGCACGCGGCCGACCCAGGCTGACCCAGGTTTGAATCCCAGCATCCCATATGGTCCCCTGAGCACCGTCAGGGGTAATTCCTGAGTGTAGAACCAGGAGTAACCCCTGTGCATCGCTGGGTGTGACCCAAAAAGCAAAAAAAAAAAAAAAAACCAAAACAGCAAGAAATGAAATGTTGTACCACATAGTTGTTTTAGAATACTTGGTACTATTAAAATACCATTTTTTCCAAATTAATGTATAGATTCAAAATCCAAGCAGACTTTTAAAAATAGAAATGACAGTAGTTTCTAAAATTCAGATGAAAATTTAAGCAATCTATAACAGTCAAAGCAACTTTGAAGAGATTTTTTTAAAAAAGGTTTTCTTAGAGCTGTTAAATAATAATCTGAGGTCAAATGAGTCTCATGCTTTTCTTTCCCCCACATGATGTTTGGGTCTTACAAGGTGCTCATTTTATTCCCCTGGGACTTGTGTGATGTAGAGTTTCTTTGCAAGCAGAATATTTTTTCTTGAATCCTGATGGGGATCTTAGAAACATCAGCTTTCTGTATAGACAAAGAATCTGACACTTGGGTAACTTGGGTCATTGGCTCAAAGCCACTTAGATTCTGTTCAACAGATTTCAGGTCCTTAAAATTAGTTGTCTTTAAGAAAGTGAAAAGGATATGTACTGACTTAAAATTTCCCTCTTTCTCTGTTTTCCACTCAAAGAGAGACGATTATAAATAACACATTCACCTATTTCCCTTAAGAATTACAACAAAGAATTCCTGACATCTCTACAAAGACAAAAAATATGAATTCAGAAAGATATCTGTACCACTTTGTTCACTGCAGCTATGCATCAGTTCAATAGCCCGGATATGAAAATTACCAAAATGTCCAATGGCAGATGCATGGACCAAGAAGCTGCAGAATACTACACATACTAAAATATGAAAGCTTGCTATTTGCTGCAGTATGGCTGGAACTAGAGGGTATCATGTTAAGGTGGGAGATGGACAAGTACCCGGTGATCCCAGTCATCTGGAGTATTCAGAGAGACAAAGCAAGAAAATAGCATGGAACAACAAACCCTCAATCTTAGGTAGCAAAAACGCAAGCAGAGGGAGAGAAGGGAATGAAGAGCTGAACTAGACATCATATAAGCACATTGGCGAAGGGTCTTGAGTACTTTGGTGGTGGTGAGGTACAATAACTGTACATTAGTACTGTCGCACTGTCGTCCCCGTTGTTCATCGATTTGCTCGAGCGGGCACCAGTAACATCTCCATTGTGAGACTTGTTGTTACTGTTTTTGGCATATCGAATATGCCACGGGGAGCTTGCCAGGTTCTGCTGTGCAGGCGGGATACTCTTGGTATCTTGCTGGGTTCTCCGAGAGGGATGGAGGAATAGAACCTGGATCGGCCTCGTGTAAGGCAAACGTCCTACCGCTGTGCTATCGTTCCAGTCCAACTCTACGTTAAGACCATAAATAAACGTTAGCCTCATCGTACCCATGTTACCTAAACTACAATTTAAAAGAAGAACGAGGATTGAGAAGAGGCAACTTTTGACAGGATAACTACTCCAAGGTGATTAAACAGTTATTTTCCAACCTAATTCCTCTCCTTCCTATCAGTCTTCTGCATGTAAATGATTCAGCTTGCTTTTCTTTCCAGAGCACTTATTGCTGAAGTCGTTTTCAAAGGTTCTGACATTGATTTTGCTGAGATTCTCTCCTGGTTTCTCTTATGACACTGATCATATAGCTACATGATTAAGAACCATCCACTGTATCAAGTGGCATTATCACAAAACCCTGTGTGTAACTCATCACAGAGAACTAAGTAGTGGCCTACTTATTTCCAGAGCCACAGGCTGTAACCTAGTTCTATCATCCAAGAGACTTTGGACAAGACTTGAATTTGCTCTAGTGGAATTTTCTCTTTTTATTAAAGAAGCATGTGGCACCCAGAAAATAATGGATGCTAAGACAACATCCTAAAACATCTCGGGGCTGGAGTGATAGTACATCGGGTAGGGTGTTTGCCTTGCAGGTGGTCAACCCGGGTTCGAGTCCCAGCATCCCATATGGTCCCCCGAGCACTGCCAGGAATAATTCCTGAGTGCAAAGCCAGGAGTAACCCCTGTGCATCACCTGGTATGACCCAAAGAGCAAAAAAAAAAAAAACCAAAAACCAAAAAACAATAACCTAAAACAACATCTCTTCCTCTGTTTTGCCTTGACAGTCTTCAAAGAATCACCTGAAAATTGTGTTTTATTTTTATCTTAATGACTCCTCTAGCCAAACTAATTGCTCTGTTCCTGTCTCCTAAGATATAATTATATCCATATACATTCATAAATCTTAAAAACTCATATTCTCTTTAATTCTGTGTATCAAATAGACCTTCCAAGAAACCAAGACTTTCTATGTACCTCATCATCTCCAAGAAAATCCTTTATCCCATCACCTTCAAGTACCTACCCTTCTGGCTACATATATGAAATCACAAATTACTATGAAAAATGTTGGGGCACTGAATGGGCCAATTTACCCACTGAAAGCCACATCTGAGATTTACTTTGACCATCACATTTTCCCTGTTCCCAGTATAAAGTCTCCAAGGAAACTAATCTTTATATTTCCCCTTGCTACTACTTTTTAACACTGGCAGGGAAAAACAACCAGATTTTTCCCCATCACTAGGTAAGGCATCAAACTCTCTACTGGTCAAGCCTCCCCCAACTCTATCTTGAAAGTGGTGGGCATCCAAATGTCCCATTGTCTATAAAAAAGGCTGGAATCCCTTAGAGTCAGGGGCTCGAAGCATGCCAGTCCAGAGGCGAAGGTTGACTGGTTCCTTGTTGCCTGGCTTATGTCCTGGGATCTAAGCCAACACTGAGAAGCTATGGAGAAAATGTCTTTAATAATCTGGTATCTGGGGCTGGAGCAATAGCACAGCAGCTAGGGCATTTGCCTTGCACGCGGCCGACCCAGGTTCAATTCCCAGCCACCCACATGGTCCCCTAAGCACCGCCAGGAGTAATTCCCAAGTGCATGAGCCAAGTGTGAGCCAAAAAGAAAAAAAAGTAATCTGGTATCTTTCAGAAAGAGAGGGACAGACATGGAATGACTGCACTCATTTGTGGAATATAAAATACCATAATATAAGACTAACAGCCAAGGACATAGACACAAGGGCCAGGAAGATTGCTCCATGGTTGGAAGCCTGTTTCATGAGCTATGGCAGAAGGCAACTGGGATGGAGAAGGGATCACTAAGTCAGTGATGGTTGGAGGGATCGCTCGGGATGGGGGATGTGTGCTAAAAGCAGATAAAGGACCAAACATGATAGCCTCTCAGTATCTGTATTGCAAACCATAAGGCCCAAAAGTAGAGAGAGAGTATGGGAGAAATTGTCTGCCATGGAGGCAGGGGGAGGGTTGGGATGGGGGGAAGATACTGGGGACATTCGTGGTGGAAAATGTACAAAAGGTTGGTGGAGGAATGGTTGTTTGATCATTGTATGACTGAAACTCAAGCATGAAAGCTTTGTAACTGTCTCACAGTGATTCAATAAAAGTAGAGTAAAAAATAAAATTAAAATTAAAAAAATAAAAGAATCTGGTAACTTAGCTATAGTTAGAACAATTGAGATGGAGATGGGGAAAGAGAAGAAACCTTACCCCACAATGAGAGAAGACTTAACTGGTTCAGCAACTGTTTGGTAAAACTATTGCAAGGTGGATTCAGAGAAATACACCAGAGGATTGAAAGAGTCCAGTCAGATGTATGGGGTTAGTCACAGGGACCTCTGAGTCTGTTAACAGAAAGGCCTGTACAGTTGTTATCAGAGATGTCACGAAGAATTAAGCTTGCCCTGCATTGATTTTTGACCATTCTAGGATGTTGGACATTTTCAGAGAACTCAGAATGCCCTGGACAGCCCAGAGCTCCCTATAGTCCATAGTTCTCTCTACTCAGAACTGCCTGGAACCAGCCAAGACAGAAAAGTTGGAGAACTTCTGTCACTTCTTTGAAATATATGTGCCACAGGCTTTACCCAGGGTTTGCTCATCTTTTCTAGCCAATGATGTGTGAATCTTTGATTCAAAGGCCAACCTTTCCATCTCTTGCCATGAGGAAGATCCTGGGTCCTTTCAACATCAATATCTACCCCAAGGCTGAGAATTCACTTGTTAGCTTGGAGTCATTCTTCTGAGAAGTAGAGTGTTATCATCCCCTACCCCTTATCTAAGCCAGAGGCAGTGGAATGAGGAGGTTTCTGGGAGATAGAGGTTCCATCCTATCCGAATGTTCCAGTGAAAGTATTCCGATAGATCTTGCACATATGTGACAAGGAGCTTGTTAAGTGTTAGGTTCAGAGAACTGCATATTTAAACGGAGCCCCAGGAAGTGTAAAAACTGTCCCCAGAGATCACCAGGAGGTGTGAAAACTGTCCCCAGATGGCACACACTAGAATTTTCTCATCAGACATTTTGGGCCTCTTATCTGATGCTTGGTTTGGGGCTTCCTGATTTGATGCCATTGGTAAAACACGACTCAACTTTAGGACCTATAGTCAGCTTTGAGCTTTCCAGTTTTGTAGCAAGGACAGCTGTTGGGGGCAGTTGTTACCAGAGATGTCACAAAGAATTTACAAGGAATAGGAAAGGATAATTTATATGTCCCTTGGTCACCTAGCCACCCTGGTCACACCAGGAGGGACCTATAGCAATCAACAGGTCATTTATGAAGAGCATAATCTCATTAATCAGAGATGGACATGAGTAGTATGAACAGGGTTGACTACAGAAAACCCAAGTCTGTCAACTGGACTCTCTTTCATACATTCAACTCTTGCCAGAACATTCCAGCTACCACCTACCAGGACCCTGTGGATCTACAGCTCCTTCTACCTGGACCTCTATCCCAGCAATGTTCACCTGACTTGGTCTTCTCCTTGGATGGGTCAGCACTGCCATTTCCCAAGCATCTCTACATCCTTATTTCAATTCCTTAACACTTACACACTTGGATAGCAAAGGACTTTATCTCTCCATTTATTTTCTTTTTTACTCCCACTGGAATATGAAAAACTCTCTAAGAGTAGATGACTATTGAGCTCATTAACCATTTCATCTCCTGTGCAAGCACTTCATGAGCACTTAACATACGGGACCATGACAGTTCTTAGAGATGGCTCTTTTTTCCCCAGAGGAAGAAAAAAAATCTTATAGTTGATGATTTGTGTTGAGTTTGTTTGGGTTTTTGTTGTGTCTTTTCACTCATCTTAATCATCTCATTCATTCTCTGTTTCGGGAGAGATGAACTTTACTTCCTAGATGCTGAAAAGAAGAGATACTTGCTACCTGCTTTCCCTGCCTTCCTTGCAACTCAGGCAAGATTCTGTGGCCTAGGTTTGGCCAATCAGATGCCTCAGTCATAGACCTTAAACTATGAGTGGATGGAACTAGAAATAGGGAGGGTAAAGCTTTGGAGGAGAGACACCGTGGCAACATCCAGTGTCCTGTGAGTGCAACTCGAAGAACATCTCTCTCGGCCATATTTATGGTACAGTTCTGGTGGAGGTCTCCTTCTTGTCTTGATTTCCAACTAAGTTTCCAAGCACCTTAGAAAAACCTGCGCTTTCCCAATATCCTCTCAATAAATATTCTCTGCTAGAATCATTCCAAGTTTCGTGGGTTTTTTTGTTGTTGTTTGATTCATCATTAAGAACCGGGGGCTGATTTAGCCTCAGGAGAGATACGAAAGTCCCAGCCAGGGCAAGGCAGAGCCAGTGAGGTTTGCACTGGCAGGATGCAGATGAAGCCAGGCTTTCTCTGCCATTTCTCCGCTTCCCAAGAGAGGACACTGCTGGACAGATTCTCATCCCATTTTCCAAGTAGGTCCTCAGTAGAACTGACCACCCAACATGGCGATTGGGTGTGGGCTGTAAGCCCTGGTTTTCCCCGATGACCCACAAGTCACCTCCTACCCCAAGGCCTTCCCTCCCACCACCACCACTTCAGAACCTCAAATGCAATTCAATAAAACACAAGAGCCCCCATGAGCAGGGCTGAGACCCTTGACCACACAAGGGACCAAACGGAGGGATTGGAGACAATCACTGGATCTGAAGCAACCGTGCTGGAAACTTTCTTCTCGGACTAAGATTCCAATCTGCATCCACCACCCGATCCTGGGAGAGGAAATAAATGATCGATGGTAGGTGTGGGGGGGTCTCCCTCCTTGAAAGATGGAAGGACAGCCTAGAAGGAACAATAGTCTTCCAGAGGTAACTCTAAAGAACTCGCATCTGTTTTCATATATGCAACAGGGGGTAACCCCACGGTCTCTGCAAGCAATTCAGCCGTCACAATGCCAGGACTGTGTCTAGAGACACTCCACTGCCATGGCATTTGCTACGTGCCACGCGGTGTTTTAAGGGATTCTCCAGTGCGAATTCTTTCAGTCCTCACCAAAACCTCAGGAAGAGAGGACTTTCATTATCTCTGTTTTACTGATGAGAAAGTGGGGCACTGAAAGGCCTAGGCACTTGTCCAATGACAGCAGGTAATTGGGACAGCTGGGATTTGAACCCAGGCAGGCCAGCTCCAAACTTGGGCTGCTTCAGTCTAGCGCTCGCTAACCAAGTAGTGGGCCGTGTGGTGTGGGATACAGCTCCGCAAGGGAATTTCTTTCTGCATCTCAGCAAGCAAATTACTTGATGGCAAGGTAGGTGAGAGATTGTCAAGAAGGGACATGGGCTTCTGCCTTGAAGTCCTATGTTGAACAGAGGGGGGCGGAGCTAAACAGGCTAGCAGGATGAATGAATGGACGGAAGGATGCACACGGACCATGAGAACTCAGATGGCAGCAAAAAAAAAAAAAAAAACAGAGGAGAGAGACGTTTGGAAGCAAGAAAGAGGAGGATATAGAAAGCAAGCTCTAAATGGGGATCCTCTGATCCACGCACAAAGAAGCCCACAGCCAGATTTCCAAAGGAAATTTGCAAGTTGTTTCTTTCTAGGGCTATTTAAAAGGGGGTGGGGGACAAAAAAAAAAAACCAAACGCTACTTCCGACGTGTCCAGTTCCTTTGGTGTCTGGTTGTTTTAAAGGTGCAGGCTGCGTGCAGATGAGGTCGGTGCGTCTGCGTGGTCACAGGTGTCCGTGGACCAATTATGAAACCCACATGTGCGCAAGGATCAGATTCCGTCTCTGTGCGCGTGTTCATCGGCAGTTGCGCATCTCAGGGAGCATTCGCAGGAGCGGAGCATCTCCAGCGAGGAGTTACTAATGGGATGCCACGAAACCGCGTTTACCCTGTGCCCAGACCCCGCAGCACGCCTCGAACCCCGCGCCGCGGTGGTGGGCGTACCCAGTCAGCCACGTGGATGCAACTCTCGCCGGAGCTGCGTCACTCTCTGTTAGGTAAGTGTAGACTCCGACTGGCGGGGTTCTGCTTCTTACCCCGGGCTCCGTGAATAGTGCCAGGAAGGCACACTTTCCTGGACGGGAAGGAGTAACAACGAATGCAAAGACCTATCAAGAAATTCTTTTCAAAATACCATTCAGTTTAGAAGCAGCAGACAGCCGCCCGCATTTTCTTGCTGTGTAAACACATTCCCACCACCCCCACACGCTTAAATCACTTTGGTGTTCCTGCAAACACTCTCTCTGTTTCTCTCTCTCTCTCTCCCTCTCTCCCTCTCTCCCCCCCCCCCCGTCTCTCTCTCAGTGTCTCTGTCTCTCTCTCCCCCCCACCCCCTCCTTTTTTTTTTTTAATAATAGTCTCTTTCAAAAACAAGATTGCTCCCCCAGCAACTGTTTCTAAGCACATTCTCTCATTCTGGGAAGGGAAAAGGCAGGGAAAGCCTCCTGTTACTATACAGGGAACACAGATCAGGCATGAGGGGTAGAGGAAGTAAAGAGCAGGCAGAGATACCCATGGTACAGGAAGCAGTCTTCTCCGAGTGCTCCCTTGGACCAGCAAGATGCGCCCCAAGTATTTGTTCAAAGGCTGGAGTCTACTGACTCCAACTAGGACTGGCCCCTCGTCCTTCTCCTGAATGTGCAGTGTATGTTCGCAAGTACACACAGACTACTGAAATGTCAGTCATCCCAGAAATGGCCTGGCGGAGCCCGAAGACAGTTGCAGTTACTTCTCTCAGAGAGGAGACAGCTCACTCACAAGGGAATGCTCTCGACAGCATGCTGGCTTCCTCACAGTCTCCAGAATGATCTCCAGAGTCAAGGCTGGGAGAACAAGGCTAGAATAAAAGAACTCACTCCACCCAGACTGATTTCCCTTCACTAGACGCCTTTATTCTAATACATAATCTGTGCCATCCATATTTTCCCCCGCTGTATTCCATCCTAGGATTTTACTCCACATCATTCCACATGTTCTGTTCCCCGTTATCTCATTCTCAGCCATCCCAGCCCCTTCACATCCCAACTCATTCCGGTGGCATCCATTCTGCCCTACTCTCCTGCCTTGTCCCATTCGGTGGTAGCTCAGGTGGTCCCATGTCAAGCCACGCATCCCACGTTCCATTACATCCATTCAGTTACTTTGTGGTCTTCTCCGCCATTTCCGCCTATTTCGAAATACTCCTGCTGAAAGTATTTTCTTAGCACTTAGGTGCCTGAAAAGTCCCGTGCCCAAGGGGAATGGGGAGAACAGAGTTCCCATCATTAAGATCTATTGTGGGAGTCTAAAAGCAACTTTCCACAATAATGGAGCCGAACTGTCATCTTCACAAACCCAGTTAAGTCAAGAATCACAGACACAAAGCTTGACATCCTCTCTAGATGGATCACCAGTAAGGAGCCCAGTTCCTTTGTGCCGCGTGGAGCAGATGTTAAGGCTTAATTAAACTTTGAAGCCAGGCAATTAAGTGGTCGCATCCCAGACTTTCCCCCTTGTGGCTACAGTAGCTAGGGTACAGAGCATCCAATAGCCTCAAACATCTCAGTGGCTTGAACCCTAGTGTTATTTCTGGCTCATGACTCGTGTCTCTCACATATTGGTTGCAGGCTCTGATGCATGGCGTTCTCACTGAGCAAAAACACACGGACAGAGGGACAGAGCAGCCTCTGTCTGGAGCACCGTCTACCCCTATAGTGGAGGGGAAACCACACGGCAAATTACGTATTTGCTCTTCCATCTCCCAATGCAGGAGGGATCCACTCCATTTCTGTTCATTGTTACTGCTTCTAAACAATCCTCCTATCCTCCTCACAAGGCAAGAGATGAGAAGTTGCAGCTAGGGAAAGAGAAGGGCCAGGGGAAGGTGGCATGTCCTTGAGAGGAGACTTGGAGATATCCGATGTACAGATCTAATAACTGAGAGGTCGAAACTGATGCCATGACGTTAAGTCTCTGCTAGCCCTCAGTTTGTGTTTTCCCAAACTAGAACTTGCAGTTTCTGGTAAACTCCCAGTTGAGTCATTTGCCAAGATAAGGAATTGGGCAATTGGGTCTGGCCGGTCATGAAGGGTCAATGGACCCTCCTTAGAAACCGTTACTAACCATTGCGTAATTGCTGACCACCCTTGTAATAGGGCCAATGCTAAAAGTCGATCAGTATATAAATTGCTTCTTAAATCTGAACCTTATATATAAACTTCTTGTGATTTGGAGTCGGGGTCCTTGTCAGGACTCTACTGTGTTGGATGAGACTTGGACCCTAGCTCGAGCTAGTGCCGGCTCAGTTTAATAACAAAGTTAGTTCCTTTGCTTTGGCGTTCTCGTGCGTGGACTTGGTCTCTCCGCGATTAGGGATCTAAAACTCGGGCACAGCATAACTACGATAGCCTTGGATATCCCAAACTTCATTCCTGAGTCTCAGCTTTTCTTACCTGGAAAATGGAGGTCCTTGTGCTCTACTTCTTACATCTATTGCCAACATTCAGTGAGAGGGCATGGGGTCAGCACATAGGAAACGTCTAATGATGTACTTCCCCGCGCTTCTACCTCGATCTCTCTCTGCCCACCTCCTTTTCAAAAGCAGCAGAGAGACAAGCTGGATGGCTGTGCTCTGGGAAGAGGCGGGAGCTCTCCGTCCCCACCCCCACCCCAGCCCTCAGATCTGGTGCCTCTGTGTGCGACAGGAGCTTCTGCCACGTGCTCGCTGCTGATCCATCTGCTTGGCAAATGGAATTATATCACAACACTGATTTCTGATGGGCACAGACCAATATCCAGAGATGTTTCGTTCCCAAACATTGCAGAAACAAAGTACCACACTTCCCAGAGCATAAGAGTCATCAAAATGAGCGATCATCAAGTACAATATTTTCTCCTGCTCCGGAGATGGCTGGCAAACACCCAAGAACATCAGGTTTGCTTCCTCCCAAAGGACCATATTTCTCTCCTTGCTGGAGTTTTTAATGGGTAGAAGTGATATTCAGGGCCAGGATTTGCTTTGCTCAAAGTCCTGGTGGAAAGAATGATCTCTCACCTTTGGGGAATTCGGGGCTGGAGCTCCACTGCCACGTCCGAGGGTAGTTCAACAACCCCTGGGATATCACAACTTGGAGAGCCAAGAACAAGAAACGTCTGCCGCCTATCAACTTAGGATGCCAATGGAAACAATCCTCCCTCTGCACTTGGGATGGGTTCAAAACCATGGTTCTACACCCTGACCTGGTTGTTACTGCCAAGATTCTTCCCATGAAGAGCCCAATACAGAAAGAACCAAACACCCAGATCCCATTCTGCCCTTAGCCTTATGTTGTTTTACCTGTGACTATCTGTGTTCATTTCCCATTGCTGCAATAGCAAACCACCATATACCAGGCCACTTAAAAACCACGTAGTATCTTTAAAAAATATATATTTAAATTTTATTGAATCATTGTGAGATAGTTACAAGGTTTCATGTGTGGGTTACAATCTCACAATGATCAAACACCCATCCCTCCACCAGTGCACAACCCTAAGCTGTTCCCTTTGACACCTAACAAATTTACTTTATATTGCTTATTCCAACTTTGGAAACTGGGAAACAGAATGATCAGAAAATAAATCAGTGAGAGCCAATTAGTGATTAGTATATAATTTGGACCTATGTAAATTAAAAAAAAACTAATACAATACAAAAAATGCCTATTCTCATTTACATATCTATGTTTTCAACTAGGGCTGGAGCGATAGCACAGCGGTTGGGCGTTCACCTTTCACGCGGCCGACCCAAGTTCGATTCCTCTGCCCCTCTCGGAGAGCCCGGCAAGCTACCGAGAGTATCGAGCCCACGCAGCAGAGCCTGGCAAGCTACCCGTGGCGTATTGGATATGCCAAAAGCAGTAACAATAAGTCTCTCAATGAGAGACGTTACTGGTGCCTGCTCGAACAAATCGATGAGCAACGGGATGACAGTGACAGTGACAGTGTTTTCAACTCTGCTTCTGATTCAGTCTTGATCAATCCATCCAGTTGGGTATTTTATCCTGGCCCAGTCAAGGACTAATCATATGACCCAAAGTAAATCCATCCTTTATCCCCTGGGGACTAAATCTTGCATTGCGACTCAATCATATTTCAAAATTAAATAAATAAAGGTTGAAATCCAACGATCTCAGGGGCAGACTGGCCCCCTAAGTCATTTCTGTCTTCAGTCCTCTGAAACTTGGCTTGCTTCCTTTCCTAAAGTGGGGTTGCTCAGCCAGCGTGTTCTCTGATTCTGTGAGCTAGTCCTCATTTCTTCTGAAAGACATCACTTATTTCTTTAAGTCACCTAAAATTCCCTTCTTTGGCTTGCAACCTAAAAGCCCTAGGACAGTTAGATTCAAAAAAGCAACACGAGGGGCACGTGAAACCTGGCAACAGGCACCCGAGCAGGTACGATCTGTCCCTGCATAACCACCCAGTCGGGGGTATCTGGTTGCATTTTACAAGCACCGGGCATCCAACCTTGAGCCTCACCGCCCCACCCCCAGGAATTGTCACCTCCCCCTCAAGAGTTATTCCTAACCTAGCCCTAGCATCTAGCCCTGATTGGGATTGGGCCAGGGCAAAGCAGAGTTGACAAGGTGATAGGTCAGTGATGCTAAACTTGATGTGATTGGACCATCCTCGTAAGCCGAGACTCTCTATAAAATACGTGTGTATTTGGCAATCAAGTGAGCAGCCATCAGCCGCTCTCCAGGAGTGGTTTTTCCCAGCCCGTCATCCTTCTCCCCACTTCTGCCCGGGCCTGGTGCACACTGTGTCTGGGCACGTTGGGGAAAATCTGTTCCCCCACGGGGGCAAGGCAACAAAACCCTTGGAGCCTAAATAAAAGCCGGCACAACCCTCTGGTATGAAGGACAGTAGATTAATTTTAGGTTTAAAAAAAAAAGTAAGTCTGAAATAAATAGCTCGACCAGATGAGTTTATTTCTATGGAGTGGTAGACTTGTTATATGCATCTCTGGGTATTTTCACAGTTCCATTGTTGGAAGGAGCCCTTTTCATCTAGTCACACTGAATGAAAAAAGCAGTATGATAATATGCATGAAATAAGGTTTCTGTTTTGTTTTATGCTCCGATGCTTCCCCCCCACTCCTCATAATTGAATCCAGGAAAGTATATTGATCCCTACCAGCAAAAGTTGCAACGCCTGACTTTTGTTTCTGTCCATTCATTCATTCAAAATAAAGTGAAACCATCTACTTTGTTTCAGGAACCTGGGGCAGGTAGGGGGTGTGAACTAATCCTTGGTTCTGTTCTCAGGGAGATTAGAGACCGGAGGTGAGGGATAAGACAGACATTTGTGCAGAGGGACTGGCAAAGAAAATCTTTTGTTTGCCTGAATGAGAAGAGTGTATCTGGCTAATTAGTAAGCATATGAAACATTTAGTTCAAGCGTTGTAAAGGTTTAATTATACAATCATGTAAATTTAGAGAGATTTTTTTCTGTAACAACAATAGAGACAGATACTGAGAAATTTTGAACAAACACATCTTGGAGGGTATGATATATAAGAAAAAAGGATACATCTACAGTCTTTTTATTCTTGTGACCATGAGTGGAAGCTAAATTCTTCAGCCAAATAAATGAAGGAAAGATACAGCGCATTGAAAATCAAAGAGCTGGGCGGGGGTGGGGGGGTGGGGGGAGGTGCCATGCTTGGTGGTTCCATTTGGAGAGCTCCCTCTCTCTGTCGTGAAAATACAAAAAAAAAAAATCCATGTGCAAATGAAAAAATAATAACTAAACAGAGAAATAACTTAGAGTTAGCTTCTTACAGAAAAGTTGAGAGAGCAGCTGGGAGTGGTTCGAGTTGAAGGCAAGAGAAAGATAATGTGGAGAAGGATTTGGGAATTTAATAAAAGTGATAGAGAAATTGCATCCTGGCTTGTGTCTCGCATCTGATATCTGTCTGGGGTCTTCCACTGTCATGACTGAAATGAACTGAGGAAACAGAGTGTTCCCATGTGCTCATAACTTCACCTGCCCTGTTTTTCTCCATTTCTGCATGGGAAGAGCTCAAGACAGTGCCTCTCAGGGTTTCTTATAGCACTACATAGCACTGTCGTTGCTCATCAATTTGCTCGAGTGGGCACCAGTAACGTCTCCATCGTGAGACTTGTTGTTACTGTTTTTGGCATATTGAATACACCACGGGGAGCTTGCCAGGCTCTACTGTGCGGGCGGGATACTCTCGGTAGCTTGCCGGGCTCTCCTAGAGGGATGGAGGAATCAAACCTGGCTCAGCTGCGTGCAAGGCAAACGCCCTACCCGCTGCGCTATCACTCAGGGTTTCTTATACAAATTAACCACATTATTAACTTACATCCTGGGTCTGTGGGTCTGGAGAAGGGCTGCACTCCTGCTTCTCTAACAAGCTCCCAGGTGATGCCGGTGCTCTTGCTCCCCCAGGACAACTTCCGTAGCATGGTTAAGAGTAGAACAATCTCATTACCTTGGAGACAACGTGCGTGTGCCTTAGCAACGCTCCCTATCTCTTGCTATTGTACAAAAGGGCCGAGTTTGCCACAAGAAAAAGAGACACACCGAACAATAGAGTAGAAATGAGAACCTGAAAATGTTTCCACATCTACATCGACATTTAATCAATGATAAAGGAACCATGACTATACAATGGTGAAAGAAAAATCTCTTCCACAAATGATGCTTGAGGGCTCAGAGCGATATAACACAGAGGAGTGGGTGTTTGCCTTGAACACAGTCAACCCAGGTTCAATCCCCAGAATCCCATATGGTACCTTGAGCACTGCCAGGAACAATTCTTGAGTGCAGAGCCAGGAGTAACCCCTGAACACCGCTCTCTGTGACCCCCAAAACAAAACAGAACAAGGTTTTTAAAAATGATGCTTGAAAATTGGATGGCCACATAGAAAACAATAAAACATAATAACTCTCTAATTACATATTCAAAACTTAATTCAAATGGATTAAAGACCTTAATGTAAGACCCCACCCCCCAAGTATAAAATACACAGAAATTAACATATGCTAAAATCCATGACATCAGCAGTGAAAATAACTTGGGGAGACTTGATCTAAGCAGCAGAGGAAATGGGAGTAAAAAAATTACCAAATGGGACTATGTCAAATGAAAAAGGCTTTTGCACACACAAAAAAGAAAACATCAACAGTGGGGCTGGAGAGATAGCACAGTGGGTAGAGCACTTGCCATGCATGCAGCCAGCCTGGGTTCAATCGACGGCATCCCATATGATTCCCCCAAAACCATAAGGAGTAATTCCTGAATATAGAGCCAGGAGTAACCCCTGAGCATCTCCATGTGTGGAGAAAGAAAGAAAGGAAGAAAGGAAGAAAGGAAGAAGGAAAGAAAGAAAGAAAGAAAGAAAGAAAGAAAGAAAGAAAGAAAGAAAGAAAGAAAGAAAGAAAGAAAGAAAGAAAGAAAGGAAGGAAGGAAGGAAGGAAGGAAGGAAGGAAGGAAGGAAGGAAGGAAGAAAGGAAGGGGAAGGAAGGAAGGAAGGAAGGAAGGAAGGAAGGAAGGAAGGAAGGAAGGAAGGAAGGAAGGAAGGAAGGAAGGAAGGAAGGAAGGAAGGAAGGAAGAAGGAAGGAAGGAAGGAGGGAGGGAGGAAGGAAGGAAAGAAGAAAGAAAGAGAGAAAGAAAGAAAGAAAGAAAGAAAGAAAGAAAGAAAGAAAGAAAGAAAGAAAGAAAGAAAGAAAGAAAGAAAGAAAGAAAGAAAGAAAGAAAGAAAGAAAGAAAGAAAGAGAGGGGCTGGAGCGATAGCACAGCGGGGAGGGCGTTTGCCTTGCATGTGGCTGACTTGGGTTCGATCCCCAGCATCCCATATGGTCCCTCGAGCACCGCCAGGAGTAATTCCTGAGTGCAGAGCCAGGAGTGACCCCTGTGCATCGCCGGGTGGGACCCAAAAAGAAAAAAAAAAGAAAGAGAGAAAGAAGAGGAAGAGAGAAAGAAAAAGAAAGAGAAGGAAGGAGGGAAGGAAGGAAGGAAGGAAGGAAGGAAGGAAGGAAGGAAGGAAGGAAGGAAGGAAGGAAGGAAGGAAGGAAGGAAGGAAGGAAGGAAGGAAGGAAGGAAAGGAAAGGAGGGAGGGAGGAAGGAAGGAAAGGAAAGGAGGGAGGGAGGGAGGGAGGAAGGAAGGAAGGAAGGAAGGAAGGAAGGAAGGAAGGAAGGAAGGAAGGAAGGAAGGAAGGAAGGAAGGAAGGAAGGAAGGAAGGAAGGGAAAGAAGGAAGGAAGGGAGGGAGGAAGGAAGGAAGGAAGGAAGGAAGGAAGGAAGGAAGGAAGGAAGGAAGGAAAAGAAGGAAGGAAGGAAGGGAGGGAGGAAGGAAGGAAGGAAGGAAGGGAAAGAAGGAAGGAAGGAAGGAAGGAAGGAAGGAAGGAAGGAAGGAAGGAAGGAAGGAAGGAAGGAAGGAAGGAAGGAAGGAAGGAAGGGAAAGAAGGAAGGAAGGAAGGAAGGAAGGAAGGAAGGAAGGAAGGAAGGAAGGAAGGAAGGAAGGAAGGAAGGAGGGAAGGGAAGGAAGGAAGGAAGGAAGGAAGGAAGGAAGGAAGGAAGGAAGGAAGGAAGGAAGGAAGGAGGGAAGGGAAGGAAGGAAGGAAGGAAGGAAGGAAGGAAGGAAGGAAGGAAGGAAGGAAGGAAGGAAGGAAGGGAAGGGAAAGAAGGAAGGAAGGAAGGAAGGAAGGAAGGAAGGAAGGAAGGAAGGAAGGAAGGAAGGAAGGAAGGAAGGAAGGAAGGAAGGAAGGAAGGGAAAGAAGGATAGAAGGAAGGAAGGAAGGAAGGAAGGAAGGAAGGAAGGAAGGAAGGAAGGAAGGAAGGAAGGAAGGAAGGAAGGAAGGGAAAGAAGAAAACTTCAACAGAAAGAAAAGACAGCCTACTGCTTGGAAAAAGATATTGCACATGATGTACGCGATAAGGATTCAGCATCCAAGACATATAATGAAATAAGCGTCTCAGGCTGCTGCTCAGGACCATGCTCACCCTTGAGCACGTATCTCATTTGCTTGTCTGTGTCTTTGCTTCTTCCACTCCAGTGAAGCCACTATTCTCACGAACACACACTTCCTCTTTGTCGCTCCCCTCACACCTTTCTAAGGAAGTCTAAATAAAAGACTACCTTGCTTCGCTAAAAAGAAAAGAAAAGAAGAACTATGCTCCTCAATAACAACAAAAAAATCACCTAATTTAAAAGAATGAGAAGATTTGAACAGACACTTCTCAGTAGAGGATGCACAGATGGCCAACAGGCACACAGAAAAATATTAATTGTCCCCGATAACTAGGGAATTGTAAATCAAAACCACAATGAGACAACATCTCACACCTCTGGGAAAGCCTCACACAAAGCAAAAGAAGACAGTGCAAGTGTTGACAAGGACGTAGGGAAAAAACAATGTCTGCACTCTAGAGTAGAACCAGGGTGGAAATGATTCGACCATTGTGAAAAATAGTATGGAGCTTCCTCAAAGAAAACTAAAAATAGAACTGCTACAGGAGCCAGCACTCCCACCTCTGGGTACCTCTCCAAAATAAGAAGGAATTATTAACTCAGAGCATTGATATATCTCAATAATTGCTGCAAAAAAATATATACTAACTACAATACAGAGTGATAGCACAGCAGGTAGGGTGTTTGCCTTGCATGTGACTGACCCAGGTTTGATTCCTCCATCCCTCTCGGAGAGCCTGGCAAGCTACCGAGAGTCTCCCGCTCTCACGGCAGAGCCTGGCAAGCTCCCCGTGGCGTATTCGGTATGCCAAAAACAGTAACAACAAGTCTCACCATGGAGATGTTACTGGTGCCCGCTTGAGCAAATCAATGAACAACTGGATGACAGTGCTACAGTGCTACGATGCAGAAACCACCTCAGCACCCATCCATAGGCGATTCAATGAAGGGTTGTGGCATTGTATACAATGGTGTTCTGCTTGGCTACAAAAGAAGGGCAAAATGTTTCCCTCTGCCAAGGCATCAAAAATCAGATGGTCCAGACATATAATGCGATTTAGAGATGACCACTGGACTAGAGCTGCTACCAACTGGAGTCCATGGGATGTCAAAGGACCGCATGGCCGCCCACCTACGAGATGGCCAGACTTCTTTGTCAAAACCCTGGACAAATGGTTTGAGGCTCTTTGTGTTCCTGGAGCTAGCAGATGCCACTGGGCTACACTAGCACTCGACAAGGACAAATGGAGACGTTACTGGCACCCGCTCGAGCAAATCGGAGATCAACGGGATGACAGGTGATACAAGTGATACAAGTCAAAATGGTAGGGACTGAGAAAGCTAGAATTATGCAAAGTAAAACAATTCAAGACAAATATTGTATGATTGCATCTCTGTGGACAATATAAGGAAACAAAGCAAATGAGCAAACACAAAATGCAAATGAACTCATGGACACTGGCAGTAAAACTGAGGTTACCGGAGGACAGGGGGTGGAGTAGGAGTAAGGATGAAAAAGACAAATAAAAAAGGGTGCAGCTTCCAGAAAAATAGGGAGAGGAGATAAACAGCCACTTTCCTAAAGTCACCTGTGGATAGCCAGTAGGCATGTGACAAAAGTGTCCCTTGTCACTTATTATCTGGTAAATGCAAATCAAAATGAAAATGGCATATCAGAATAAGTATCGGTGGGGATGCAGGGAAAAGTTCACTGCTGCAGGGAATATTGTCTGGCTTGGCCTCTGTGGAAAAGAGTGTGGAAAAAAGCCTCAAAAACATGCAAGACTAGGGCTGGAGCGATAGCACAGTGGGGAGGGCGTTTGCCTTGCACACTGCCAACCTGGGTTCAATTCCCAGCATCCCATAGGGTCCCCCAAGCACCGCCAGGAGTAACTCCTGAGTGCAGAGCCAGGAGTAACCCCTGTGCAACACCAGGTGTGACCCCCCAAAAAAGTTAAAAAAAAAAAAGAAGTGTGGCAAACATACCAGACTATATAACTAAACAAACTTCTATAGACCTAACAATTCCACTTCTTGGCACCTACCCCTACACACAAAAGCATTAACTCAAAAAGATTGATGCACACCTATGTTCACTATGGTGTCAAACACAATAGCCAGGACATGGAAACAACTCAAATGTCCAACGGCAAATAAATGAATAAAGACAGCATGATTTATAGACACAAATGAGCACTACACAACTGTAAGAAAAGACGAAATCTGGCAGTTTGCCACAACGTGGATGGAACTGGAGCGGAGGATGTTAAGTGAACCAACTCCGGGAAGAAAGGCAAATACATTTGTGGCACGCTGAGAAATAAAAGAAGGAAATATACCATGCCAAACAATAACAAACCTTTGATTGCAAAACTCAGGGCTGGAGCGATAATACAGCGGGGAAGGTATTTGCCTTGCATAAGGCCAACCCAGGTTCAATCCCCAGCATCCCATAGGGTCCCCTGAGCACCGCCAGGAATGATTCCTGAGTGCAGAGTCAGGAGGAATCCCTGAGAATCACCCATGTGACCCAAAAAGGAAAAAAAGAACTAGTTACCAAGCAGTGTGGGGAGGGAGGATCAAGAGGTGGGCAAGGAAGGAGCAATGGGACAAGGGTTATTGGGGTCTGGGATACTTGCTAAGCAGTAAAGGCAGTAAAGGTGCAGTAACTTTGTACATCAAAACCATAAATGTTAACACTATGGTAACTGTGTTACCAAACTACATATATGGATGAGGGGCTGGAGAGATAGCACAGCGGGTAGGGTGTTTGCCTTGCACGCGGCTGACCTGGGTTTGATTCCCAGCATCCCATAGGGTCCCCTGAGCACCACCAGGGGTAATTCCTGAGTGCAGAGCCAGGAGTGACCCCTGTGCATCGCCGGGTGTGACCCAAAAAGCAAAATATATACATATATATGCATATATATACATATATAAATATACATACATACATATACATATACATATATACATATATATATATATATATGGATGAAGGATGGGGTATAGGGGACACCAGGAATAGGAAGTGGGAAGAGAGAGAAGAGCCAAATCTGCCTTGAGGTACCTGAGGTATCTGGCAAGTGAGTCCCTTTTTTTGTAGGGCATGTACACTTTCCCCAAGCAGCCAGGAAGAGAATGACGGCACATAAAGCCGAGACTGCATGAGAAAAGACGCAGAGGGGTGATCAAATGCAACCAGGTCTGGGAAATCACTGAGAGATCAATACAGCCGGAGAGGAGAGTGCTGCCTTCGAGGGGAAAATCAAGGAGCAGCCCTTCCTTGTAATTCAGTCCTGGCCAGAGTTGATAAGGAGCCGCTTTATTCTCGATGTTTTTATTGGAAAGTGACGGTGCAATGACTCCCCCAGAGCATGTCCTCGGCCTGGACCTCTGTAATCGGTTCCTTCCGGGGGGGCTTCCTTCTAAACATTCAACAGCCCCCATTGTAGAGAAGCGAAGTGACCACCTAGGGACCTCGTAAAAAGAGGACGCTGGAATTGAACGCGAGATCACTTGATTCCAGGGACCGTGGGCAATGTCACTCCTGACACGGGGGCTACCCCAGCCCTGCCGCTGACCGCACCCCAGGAATCCTGCGTCAGCCCAGACCCAGTGTGCATGCATGGCCAAGTCCAAGGTGGAGCTTTCCACAGGGTCCCCTCGTCTCTGACCCCTGCAGTTCCACACTCAGGCTCAGGACTTGAAGCAGACCAGACGCAGTGTCCATTCTCCCGCCCAGATATAACCCCTCACATCACGAAAGACGGGAAGAGGAGCCAGGCAAGAACGGACCATCTAGGTATCAGGGCGTTCACTAAGCAGGATGGATGCCCTTTGGCCCAGGAAGTTCTTCTATTTGACCAAAGACTTTATTCCCAGCCTCTGCCCATTTTCACCCCTTCACCGGAGCAAGAACTATCTTTTTGTCTTGCACAGGGTCACTGTTGCCAGGGGGTGTGGGGACCATCCCCTCTCCTCCCCAGGAGTAGAGGAGGTACTGACGTCAGAAATCAGAGCTGTTGGAGTTACATAATCCAGAAGCTGCCTGAGCACTGAATAAAGCCCTTTTTAACCTCTGAGGAGATAAAAATAGGCCAATGGAATTTTATTTCCCCATAAAAATGGTAAGCTTTAAATAATATTTTTGAGTGATCCTAGGTGAGCAGGGTGTTTGGCCCCAGGCAATTTTTTTCCACTGATTAATTATGATTCCCTAGAATATAAATGTGGTGTATGTGGTACATGGGATAGTCTTTTTGTGATTCCTTGAGCATCTATGTGTGAGGGAGGGCGTGCATGGAGAAAAATGCAAACATGGCTTTCGATACAGACCGGGCTGTGAGGAAGTGGAAGAGGAGAGATTATCTGTGTAGCTTGGGTGGATAGGAACGGAGGGTCTATTTTGCAGGTGGGAAGGTTTGGGTAGAGGTGTGTGGTCTATTTCTGTGGCTCAGAGAACGAGGAGTGTGGGGTGTTGTGGGAACGGTGCAGGATGTGTGAATTATTTATGTGTTTGCAGGGGTGTATAAGGAAGTGCGAATTAAGGCTCTCGAGAAAGCAAGTGTGAGGAGTACGTGTGTAGGTTTTCAGCTTTTGTGGGAACATGGGGGCTTCTGTGTATTTGTAGGAGTTAAATGTAGGTATGTACAAAGATGGGCATATATATATTAGGGGTGTGGGTGTTGAGGAGTATGTGTTTGCTTGTGTGTACATTTGTGTGTGTTTGTGTGTGTTTACTTGTGCATGCATGTGTTTGTGTGTGTTTGTGTGTGTTTGTGTGTATGTTTGTGTGTTTGCTTGTGTGTGTTTTTATGTTTGCTTGTGTGTGTGTTTGTGTGTTTTTGCCTGTGTATTTGTGTGTTTGTGTGTGTTTGTGTGGGTTTGCTTGTGTGTTTGTGTGTATGTTTGTGTGCTTGCTTGTGTGTGTTTGCTGTGTGTGTTTGTGTGTGCTTGTGTGTGTGCATGTGTTTTTGTTTATGTGTGTGTTTTTTTGTGTTTGTGTGTGTGTGCCCATCCACCATGGCTGAAGACACCAGGAGACAAAGGAACAAGGTTCTGATATCCACCCCCAATATCTCAAACACTCTAGACCCTCCTCCAATATATCTGCAGAAACTGACTTGAAGTGTTCTCCAGAATTCTGACCCCCTCTCTCCTCTGTCACTCAGACCCCAGTCCCTTTGATAGGGCACAGAATGTCGGGGGCAGTCAGCTTTCTAGGTACCTAGGGGATCTCTCAAACTGGTCTATGAGTCGAGATCTTCTAGCTGATGAAGATGGTGAAAACCAAAAACCAAAAGCCAAAAAGCCATTCCGAACAGAGATAGCCCAGAATCAGATCCCGGCTCACGCCAGCCCAGGGGAATTAAGAGAACAGTGTGACCGAGGGGGTCCGTCTTAAGTGAAAAGTTTCTAGTTTCTGCTCTGGCAGCATTAAGTGGTCTACCTTGAGCAAACCCTTTCCCCTGAGCTTCCCTGTGACCCACCCCGACCAGGCCCTTACCCCCACTCGCCCCTGCAATCCTGACGGAGCGTCCAATCTTCTTGCCTTGCCATGCAAGCCCCTTCCAGACCTGAATCCAGCCATGTCCCGTGTTCTGCCCTCTTTTCCTGCCCCTGCGTCTGAGAGGTCCACGTAATGGTGATGGTCACTGAGGAAGTCCACTTTCTCTAGGTCTGCGCGAAGGCCGTCTGGAACCAGGAAGGATACCTCAGCTGCACTCACTCATTCATTCATTCACTTGCTCAGAATATTTTGGGAGCAGTGACTAACTTCCAGGAACTCAATTAACTCTCAATATAACCAAAAGGAACATCCCCGACCTTTGGAAAGGTCATAAATTAAAATGAGCTGAAGTCAGACTTTCTCCAGAAAGCCAGTCCGGGAACTGGTCCCTCCGCCTGAAGGCTCATTATCTGTTCCCGAGGACAGACTGAAGGAAAGATCCCTTTTCATCCATCACGAGGCCGTTTTATTATTCATGTCTAAGAGTGTGAATTTAGGATTACACACACCTGGGTTTGAAACCTGACTCTGGTATGATGTGTAAGTGTCAAGCAAGTTTCACAAACTCTGGGTATCAATTGCTTTTTGATATCAATTGCTTTGATGATATCAATTGCTCTGGATATCAATTGTTTTTTTTAATAAAAATCAAAAAATGATTTTTTGAAATGATGCTGCTTTTTCAGGCAAAGAGAAAGAGCCTTTACAAAGAGCCTGGAGACTGCTAAGAGACTTCTCCACGGTGCTGACCTTCCACTATCTTCTCAATTCCAATGAGAATTTGCAATGTCCACTTTTAATGGGAAGCTAGAATGTAAGCTCTGCGAATTCAGACATCTCTTGGTTTTGTTCATGGCTCTAACCGCAAGCGTTGCAAGAGTCTCCGATACACAGTAGTTGCTCATTAAGTTTCTAGGAAGCAATGGATATCACACCCGTCCGTGGCTGCAGAAATTGACCTGTCCAAGCATAACTGTAGCACAGTAGCACTGTAGCACTGTCATCCTGTTGTTCATTGATTTGTTCGAGCGGGCACCAGTAACGTCTCCATTCTGAGAATTGTTGTTACTGTTTTTGTCATATTGAATAGACCACGGGTAGCTTGCCAGGCTCTGCCATGCACGTGGGATACTCTCGGTCGCTTTCCGGGCTCTCCAAGAGGGACAGAGGAATCGAACCCTGGTTGGCTGCATGCAAGGCAAACGCCCTATCGCTGTGCTATCGCTCCAGCCCCAAGCATCACTATTACTAATAATTTCCACTCCAGATCAGATGAACAATGTGTCCTCTAGCTTTCCTGACAAATCTCCTGAGGCAGGTTTGCCTGATCCCCACTCTAGGAAGCTAAGTCATCAAAGAGGAAATGAGGTGGACGACTTGCCCCCGAGCACAGGACTCTCAGACTAAACTGACACTTGGATCCAGGATGGGTCCCAACCCTGCATTCTTTTCTGTTGTCATTGTTGTTGTTTTGTTTTGTTTTTTTGCTTTGGGGTCACACCCGGCGATGCTCAGGCGCTACTCCTGGCTCTGCACTCAGGATTATTCCTGGCGGTGCTCAGGGGAGCCTATGGGATGCTGGGAATCAACCCGGGTCAGCCGCGTCCAAGGCAAACGCCCTCCCCGCTGTGCTATTGCTCCAGTCCCCCGAACCCTGCATTCTATTGCTGTTCATATACTACCATAGATTTCTGGAAAGAAAAGAATCTTCTTTCCCCCTCGTCCCTCTGATGGAGTCATCAAACTACATAGTAAGGAGCACAGCGGACGAGGCTGGCGGTAGGCAAACACACAGCTCAAGATGCGGCATGGTCAGGAGCCGCCGAAAACGCGTGACGCTAATTCAGAAAGATACCCCTCGTCCCGCCAAGAGCTCCGTCTTCTTGCAGGGATCAATAAATCAAAAATAATTGTTTACTTTGTCTAGGCTCCATCTCCGCCTGTATTTCTTCCCCCTTTCTTTTGTTGTTTACTGTGAACATTGATGAAGGAGCCTCGTTTGCACTAATGAAAGAAACTTAATTTTTTTTGACACTCGATCCCTCATTAAATGGAGCAAAATCCACTTAGAGGTCACATGGGCTGCCTTCCCTTTGTCCAAACTGCAGCTCGTGGGCTGCAGAAAGCCAGTTGTAGCCTGAAATGTAAACGTCCATTAAATTTATGTCTATTGTTCTAAGGACTTTTAATGGTGGGAAGTCGCAGTGGCTAAAAATGATGATGGCCCGCTCGTCACTCTTGATTTTGGAAACAAAAATACTCCCTCCGTAATAATGTGCATATGAATAATACTGGGGTGGCCCCTAAATACTTGGAGAAATCAGGCTATCTACACTAAATACCAGATGGGCACTAGAAATTAGAGGTAAGTAATATAGCACTGTAGCACTGTCGTCCCATTGTTTATCAATTAGCTCGAGCGGGCACCAGTAACGTCTCCATTGTGAGACCTGTTGTTACTGTTTTTTGGCATATTGAACACACCACGTGTAACTGGCCAGGCTCTGCTGTGCGGGCGGGATACTCTCGGTAGCTTGCTAGGCTCTCCGAGAGGGACAGAGGAATCGAACCCTGGTCGGCCACATGCAAGGTAAATGCCCTACCTGCTGTGCTATAAGCATAAAGAAATAGAAAAAAAAACTCAAGCTAGGAAATAGCTGATGCACCCATGGAAAGGAATCTCGTCCAGTCACATACAATAAGAGGTGTAAAGGCAGAAGACAATGGCTAGAACCACATCTTTTCCAGAAGAATCTGGGACTCTCCGACCCACTTACATTTTATCTGCATTTTCTGGCAAATGCACTCATAGATCAAGTGTTCTGCTGGAAAAATGACAGCAAACAAATTCCTGTGGAGAAACTTCCAATGTGGAACATTTGCCAATTTCCATGCCCTAAGTATTCCCACTATGCCCAATTGCAAGAAACCAACGGACATGCTGCGTGTGGGAAAGACATGTATGCAATTTCTCACGGACAAATAAGTATGATCCTTGGACAAGAGAGGTGGTACACAGGTGCCCTGGCTGGATTCCTGGAGCTGTGTATGGTTCCCCAGGCACCGCCAGGCGTGGTCCCTGAGCACAGAACCAGGAGTAAGCCCTGATCACAACAGGGTGTGGCTCAGAGCAAGAACAAAATCCCAACTAAGTATAAACCAGTTCATGTAGATTTGAGGAAAGAGAGTAGAGTGGGTTCTGAAGGTCGAACCCGGGCCTCGCACTCTCAGTATGACTGATTCAGAAATCCTCTGATTGCCATTTCGCTTCCTGGATGGTCTGAGTCATAATTGACATATTAACCTCATCTTCCTGGCCCGCGAACACTTCCCTGCCATGACCATACAGGCATCTTCATGAGAGTTTATATGTCGGCTGCGTGGAGTCAGACACTGGGGCCAGATGACACCCTAAGGGAGAGCATGGAGGCAGGAGAGCCAGGCGGCAGTATGGTTTTCCACTGGGGCTTCTTCATCAGCATAATCCCCGGACCAGAGAGATTGAACACGGGCTTGGGTGCGCTGCTTGCGGGCGGGCAGCCCTGATGGCATTCCCGGCACTGCCTTGGATTCCCAAGGAGAGATCCAGGAAGTCGTAGTGAAAAGCCACTGTGACTTTCTCCTGCTGGCCCACTGACCTTTCTTGGCCTTCTCACCCTCTGTTCTGCCCGCTGCTTCCTTCCAGCCTTCTGACAGACTCTGGGTTCCAGAAAGAAAGGACGGGAACGGCTTCATCCTTGGCACACTGCAGCGTGAAGCGGAAAACTTTCACTAACATGCTCTCTCTCAGCAGGCTGATTCGGATCAAGGAAACATTGACTGAGCTCCTTGATGCATCCCACATGCCGCGAAGTTCATCCTCACTAACTCAAATATATCTTCCTCTTTAAAACAGAGTGAGAAGGGGGGAAAAAAAGCACCAGGAAAGGCCCTATCGTGCCTGTTACAAGATCTCTAACCCTTGAGAAAAAAAAACAAATAAATTCCTAAACGGCGCTCTAATGTGTTTTAACGTGGTTCAAAGTGGTAAGTTCTCTGCATCGCCATGGAAACATCCCCCCCTCCGAGAAATAATGAGACGGCAATAAAATAAAGTTAATAATGAGATGGTAATAAAATAATGAACTTGGAATAAACAAGCGGCAGAGTCTCCTGGAAGAGGCAGAGGTCCTCGGAGCCAGATAATGGGCAGCCGAGAGTGCTGCTTGGTACATGCTTGGTACTGCGTCGGCTATCGGCTCATAGGCTGGGCCACAGAACACAGTAACCGCTAATGTCAAGTCTCGGAATTTGAGCAGCGCAGCCTGCTGATTCTTACTTCTATGGCCCCCACTGCAGCCCCTTTATCCCCACACAATTTATTGGGTTCTGATGAGTCACACACTCAGCCAGTGTCGCAAACAAAGAGACTCCGTGGGAATCAGAGTCTGCAAAGAATCTATACTTTGAGAACCCTAAAGAGCTAGCAAACGCTCCTAGAAACAATAGATTTGTATAGGAAAGTGGCAGATTACAAAACCAATACCCCAAAGTTCATGGCTTTCCTATATGAAAATAATTGAAGAGAAGAAAGTGTTATTTTTTTTAAAAAAAATCTTATTCACAATTGTGCCACAGAAAATCAAATACCTCAGAATCACCTTAACGAAAGAGGTAAAGGACCTGGAAAAGAAAACTACAAAACGCTACATCAAGAAATAAAAGAGGACACGGGGAAATGGAGACACATCCCTTACTGATAGGTTGGGAGCATTATTGTCAAAATGGCAATACTCTGCAAAGCATTATACAGATTCAGTGTGGTCCCTATAAGGATATCCATGACATTTTTCAAGGAAATAGATCACTCCTGATATTCATATAGAGCAATAACCCCCACGAATAGCTAAAGCAATCCTTGGGGAAAAGGAGGTGGGAAGTATCACCTTTCCTGACTTCAAACTATACTACAAAGCGGTAGTGATTAAAACAACATGGCATTGGAATAAAGACAAACTCGCAGACCAGTGGAATCGAGTTGAATATCCTGGCCCAGACCTTCAAATATATGATCATCTAATCTTTTATAAGGGAGCAAGAAATCTGAAGTGGAGCAAGGAAAGCCTCTTTAACAAGTGGTGCTGGGAAAACTGGGCAGGCACCTGCCGAGACCAGTGGGCTGGCTCTGTGCTGGGGAGGTGTTCGGGCACAGAGCACACACCTTTCACTGGGGAGTTTCTCAGCTCCATCCCCAGCACTGAAATACAGCAGGCGCATGCTCAGGTAGTTTGGAGGACTCGAACTGTCTGACTGAAGAACAGAACATTAACGCAATGTGGCTCCCCGAGACCCCGTCCTCGTGTCTGATGCCCCATTTCCAGCACAACTGTAATGAGTCTTGCACCCCCTTCTCCTCCAAATCCAAAAAGACCTGGAAAATCCGGTCCCAGGAGGGATTCCTCCAACTGTGGGTGCAAGGAAGAGCAGCAGAAGTAGGGCTACAGTGGCAAGGTGGCCACCCCCTTTAACAGTTAGGCCAGAGAGCCCCGTGTATTTCAACATGGAGGGGAGGGCCATCCTTGTACCATCTGAGTTCATTTCCGGTTTCAGCATGGAAAAATCTACAGAATTTTGGGTATTCTCAGTGTGGACTGTAGGCCCCTGTGTCCAGCTCTACAGGAAGGGGGGCAGCAGTCAGCCGTTATGTTTTTAGGCTCATCCTCACGACTTGCCTATTTTCTCATTCGACTAACATTAATGGCATGGAACCACAATTAATTGAAAGACTATTCAATGGGAAACTAGAACGATGGGATATTAGGAGCCTCTGTTATCTCCCTGCAACCTCTCTGTAAATTTACACTATTTTTAAAATAAAATATTCAAAACCTAAAGGCTAAAATAACTTAAAGTTCATTAAAATTTTGTGTACGATACGCGCAATAACCCAGGTCATAAAATGATCATTCTAATGGGCTGAATAGGACCCTGCAGGCTCTTTCCTTGCATGGACCGACTGGGGTCCCATCCCCAGCCCTCCTTACAGTTCCCTAAGACCCACCAAGAGTGACCCCTGAGCACAGAGCCAGAAGGAAGCCCTGAGCACCTCCAGGTACATCCCAAAACAAACAAGCCTCCAAAATGTCGATTTTATCAGACAAAGGATTGGGTGTCCATTTCTAATTCTGCTCCCTGGTTTAATTTCTGTTTTTTGGCCCTTCGTGAAGAACATTATATAATCATTACATCAATCTCGCATTACTTTCATTTTTTCGTTGTTTTTAAGGGGTCACATCCAGAAGTGCTCAGGGCTTATTCTACATCTGCACCCAGGAATCTCTCCAGGCAGGCTTGGGGAGACCGTGTCGGTGCCAGGTGTCAAATCTGAGTCAGTCACATGCAAGGCAAGAGCTCTACCTGCTGTACGATTGCTTCAGCCCTGATCTTGCGCTATTGATATTAAATAACATTCTTTTACAGTGGCAAGCATTATAGTACCCAACCTTATAATAACATCACATATAATAATATAGATAACCCATGATGTAACAAGTGATATGCTAATACTAGAAATATCATATAGTGATTAATACTTTAAGTTATAACTATTAAATAGGTGTACCCTTCTCTTAATTTCTTATAATTAGACACCATGATTTGTGCAACAAAAATGCATTGTTATTGTTTTGTAGATATTTATAGCTTAAGGAATGACTTTTTTTTTTTTGCTTTTTGGATCACACCCAGCAATGCACAAGGGTTACTCCTGGCTCTGCACTCAGGAATTACTCCTAGAAGTCCTGGGGCAGCCATATGGGATGCCAGGGATTGAACCCAGGTCAGCCGCGTGCAAGGCAAACGCCCTACCCACTGTACTATCACTCCAGCGCCAAAGAATGACTTTTTTAAAATTCTAAAATCAATAGCTTGGTTTTATAGTCTCTGGATGTTGGCCGTTGATGGGGTTACATGGCGCCGGGGGGCAGTTTCTGGGTGTGACCACCTGCTACTGAAAAATGGGGGATCTGGGTGGAAGAGGTCTGGTCCCAATCCGAGCAGGCTTGGAGATCTCAGTCCCAGATCCTTCACACCTGGGTTCCTTTGCTGGCTCCTTCATGCATGAGACTCATCCAAACGTGTGGAGAGGGGCCGTTAGCATAGCTGTGGATTCCAGAGGTCTTTGGCTGCCAGGGCTCTGCTCGGGGTAGGGAGGGAAACTCAACCCACCACCTCCGAGGGTCCCCAGTGAAGACAGCCAGGCAAGGGGACAAAAGATTCTTATAGCTTAGTTCTCCCTCTCGGAGACCTGGCAAGCTACCGAGAGTTTCCTGCCCACATGGGAGAGCCTGGCAAGTTCCCCGTGGCGTATTCATGTGCCAAAACCAGTAACAATGATGGGTCTCATTCCCCTGACCCTGAAAGAGCCTCCAATGTGGCACAGTTGGGAAGGACGAGTAAAGGGAGGCTGCTAAAATCTCAGGGCTAGGAAGAATAGAGATGTAACTGAGACCGCTTGAGAAAATCGACGATCAACGGGATGATGATGATGATGATGATGATGATAACTATTATGCTATTATAACAGTTTGGGTTATCCAGAATTTGATACTGAGATGGAATTTAGGAGCAGAAATAGTACTTCAGGTACAGTACGTGCCTGACCTGCAGCAGAGCAGGGTTTGATCTCCGGCACCCCACATGGTTCCTTAGTACCCTCAGGAGTGATCCTGGAGCACAGAGCCAAGAGTATCTCTGAGCACCTTGGTGTGATCTAATGATAACAAAAATATAACTTTGCTAGTAATAAACATCTGTGAAAGAGAAGGGTGGGAATAAAATTGGGAAGGGGAAAGAAGTTGAACTGAAATTAAGCTTGAAAATATTGGGATGTGGGCTGGAGCAATAGCACAGTGGGTAGGATATTTGCCTTGCATGCGGCCAACCCGGGTTTGATTCCCAGCATCCCATATTGTCCACGAGCACCACCAGGAGTGATTCCTGAGTGCAGAGCCAGGAGTAACTCCTGAGCATCACCGGGTGTGACGCAAAAAGAAAGAAAGAAAGAAAGAAAGAAAGAAAGAAAGAAAGAAAGAAAGAAAGAAAGAAAGAAAGAAAGAAAGAAAGAAAGAAAGAAAGAAAGAAAGAAAGAAAGAAAGAAAGAAAGAAAGAGGAAGAAAAAGAGAGGAAGGAAGGAAGGAAGGAAGGAAGGAAGGAAGGAAGGAAGGAAGGAAGGAAGGAAGGAAGGAAGGAAGGAAGGAAGGAAGGAAGGAAAAAGAAAATATTGGGATGTGCCAGCAAGGAACCCTGGTCTAGACACTGACCGTATCCTAGCTAATGTATTCGGGGGTGGTCCTAGGTGTACCAAATGCTGTATCCAGTTGAACTGAATTTCATTTAAGGTAGGCATTACTACTGCTCCCCATTTTATAAAAGGGGCAAGAAAGACTCAGAAAGATTAAGCTTGGGTTGGTAAACACACTCAATAGTCCAGTTCTCTTCCCCAACTTTGTAATATTGGTACTATTCGGTAGCAACCTTGTGAGCCAGATTCTAACCAAGTTGCTTACACCCAATCTGCGATAACAGTGGTAGTGCCGGTGTAGGTGTTTGACGGGGACCTGCCCCCAGTCCGGCCAGGCAGGCAATATGTTGCCCGTAGGACACTTAAAAGCAATAATAAAATGAACTCAAATGTGGTCTGCTTCCCATTGTCACCAACAGTGCTGCGTTTCTGAAAAGTGTCAGGATAAAATATGGGCCAAGATGGACCATTTCCATCTCCCACCCTCCTCGATGCAACACTGAATAGGGGCTAAATGAATAAATGAACTAGTGGATAGAATGGGTGATAATGAGAATGATGAAGACGTAGCTGTTGACACAGAACAAGCCAATTACTGCCATGACTCTCAATTACAGCGAAGCCCGTAGCCTCGTTTGACATGTTGCCTCTCTTGGGGAATGTGGGCGAGATTGGGGGGAAACCAGCCAACCCAGCTGGCTGGCCTGGCATTCCAGAAAAGGAAGAAAATCATCCAGTTTGCAAATCGGAGGGCCTTTGCATCAACTCGTAACCCCGGCTGCGGGGACAGAGAGATTGCTCTGTCTCCAGGTCCCCATCCACGCAAGTGACCGCGCCTGCAGAGATGCAGTTAAGACCCAGGAAGCAAAGCAGACTACGAATTTGTCCAGGCCCCACTGTGACGGGCACGAAGCCAGATGGCAGCAAGTATCTGCCTCGGACCCACCTAGGTGTTAATAGGCCATGACTCACCAAAGTGCTATTCCTTCAGGGAAAAAGAGAAGCACAGACATAGCACAGAGCGACCTGTTGGTCCCTTCTCTTCCTCGGTTGGTGACATGAGATCAACACTCAGACCCGAGCAGCAAACCCCAGTGACCCGTCCTGCAGTTCTAATGAAAATGTCACCCGCGAAAACCGTTGCCAAGGCACCAGGAAACAGATCTCCTCCAACCCACAGGGTGGAATCTCAACCTGAGAGAAAAACACGACAGACAGACAGACAGACAGACAGACAGACAGATGGCCTCCTGGAATGGGGCTCCAGCACGCCCGGGTTTCAATCCACATGGACTGTTGTGATCTGTGCCTGATTTTCCCGTTCCCGGGGTGTCTGATGTCTTAAGTGAAGCTAATAGTGTTGGCCAACGTGGGAGTTGCACTGTCCGAAGGTGATAATTGGGTTCCATTCCTCAGGTGGCTGGGATGATTTGATTAAATCCAGTCTGAGATGTGTTCATTAAATCTACCCTATGGACGCACTTTACTGGGGGACAGAAGCCGTGCCAGTCCCCGGAGGTGAGGAGAGGACACGAGTTCCTGCCACTCTGGCACTTAGGGGCCCCTGGAGTCCTAGGTGGGCCATCAGCAAGAGATCTCAGGCCAAGCAAGTCACCGGAAATGCATGCAAGTGTAGGGGGTGCCGGACTCTGATGGCTGAGAACTTCTCTAAGGTCCAGTAAAGAATCTGGGTTTCCCAGTGGTAAAAGCATTTGGCAGATGCGGGGTGCCAGAGCCATAGAGTGTGGGTTACAGTGCTGGTCTTGCATGCAGCTGACCCTCGTTTGGTCCCCAGCACCGCACATGTTCCCCAGAGCACAGCCAGGGGTCACTCCAGAACATGAGACAGAAATATCCCCTGAAACACTGCTAGCATGACCTAACTCCCTCAAAAAAATTAAGTTTTAGTCAGAAGGAGGCACGGGAGTGAAAGATTACCTCTCGGGTGGGAGAAGGAAGGCGCAGAGGCAGATACAGAGTCCTGGAGAGGGTGTAGGCTAAGAATTGGCAAAGGGAGAAAAAGGGCAGGATGGGAAGGTGGATTGGGAGTCCCACCAGGCCAGTGTGCATGGGCCAGGAAGAGGACGACAACCCCCAGGCAGGAGGGCGTCCACCAGCAGCTGCGAACACCTCCCAGAGAACTGTCCAGCCAGACACTGCAGCACAGAGCGTTGGATACGCCCTGAACTGACTTCCTCATCCCCCGGAAACTAGCTGCTCCCCCTTTATCAGCCTCACAGCCCCTGGTTTAACCATCCAGCCGCCTGGCCCCTGGAACCACGAGAGAAGCCTTCAGGGCCTTTGCTAGTCCCAGCGCCGTCTAATTCCTACTCCTCGTCTCCCCTTGCCTGCTGGGCAGCCCGGGAGACCCCGTGGAAGATTCTGAGGCCCCCTGAGGTGGTGGAACCCAACAAGATGAGGTTCCTGAGGTCCCCAGGGATGGCCTGGAGCAGGGTCCAGCATGGACATGGATGCTGGCAGTGCGCTAAGGGCTTGTATTGCTTCTCTTCGGAACCCGAACGAGCTGCACGCAAACACATTTTCTCTTTATATGTTCCCCATGTCCAGATGGAAACTTCAGTCTCTTCATTCACTCCTCTGGCCAGAACAGCCTGGTAGGAAGAAGAGGCAAGACAACCTCCACTGGGGGGGAGGGGCAAGGAATAACTATTGAAGACCCGACCAAGGGCCCTCCCTGGCCGAGAGTCGTCCCTGGAAGGGAGATTTAAGCAGAAGCATCCTACAAAGCCATGTCACGGCAGTGTTCATGTTGGCCAGACAAGCTCCCGGAAGGACAGGGCATGACTGAATTCGTACAGCATCGGGGAGCCAGACATGTACAGGTCCGAAGCAGACGAGGGCTTTCCAGTCCCCGGATCTATGCAAAAGCTGTGTCCGTCTCCCAGTGGGACAGAAGCTGGGGACAGATCTGCGAATGAGGTGGAGCATCAGTCAGGGTGTGGCTGTGGGCCCTGATTCTTGCAGCTCTGCCCTGGGGGACATGATGGTCTTCATCCCATAACTCAGCAATTGCAGCATTCCAGAGCTGCGGACCAGTGCTCAAGGCCAGTGCTATTATTATTATTATTATTTTTATTGTTATTGTTATTGGACTGGAGTGATAGTACAGTGGTAGGGCATTCACCTTTTTATGTGGCCGACCCGTGTTCGATTCCTCCGCCCCTCTCAGAGAGCCTGGCTGCCAAGAATATCTCGCCTGCACAGCAGAGCCTGGCAAGCTACCCATGGCATATTGGATATGCCAAAAACAGTAACAATAAGTCTCACAATAAGAGACGTTATTGGTGCCCGCTCGAACAAATTGATGAGCAACAGGATAACAGTGATAGTGATTATTATTATTATTTGGTTTTTGGGTTAGACCTGGCTGGCTCTGCACTCAGGAATTACCCCTGGTGGTGCTCAGAGAACCCTATGGGGTGCCAGGGATCAAACCCTGGTCGACCACAATGGGGAGCACAATGTCCTCCCCATTGTGCTATCGCTCCAGCCCCAAGGCCAGTGCTCTTACTGTCACCCCTCCACTTCATCTGAAAAATGGAGCAACAATACACATCTGCTCATGCCTTGGGAAGAGAAAACTCAGTCTGACCTTGCATGGAGCACTCCCAGATGAGCACTGGGCAAGGAGCAGAATCATGGGGCGCGGGAGGGTGTGAAGGCCACATCTCTTCCACTCACTATCCTTTCTGACCCGGGGAGCAGGTGGACATTTTTCCCCACCCAAGTTCTGGGCTCTGAAAGCCAGCCCCATGTGGAAGCTGCGTCCCCAAATGACTCCGCCACCAGGACTAGCCGGAGAGTGCTCCAAAGCCCTAATGGTATTCCAGCCCTGTCTGGGCACCTAATTATCTTAATGATGCAGAACTCAAAAATAGTAGTCCGGACGCCCCACCCCGAGCCCCAGTAAAGGTCCTGTGAACAGATGCAGGCTGATGACGCCAGAGCAGAGCATCTAAGGAAAGATGAGCGAGTACAAACGCGGGGCCAGAGAGGCCAGTGGCCAGCCTGGGCAGAGGGGCACTCCCAAGGCTCCCTCTTGGCTGCTTTGGGGCCACACCTGGGGATGCTCCTGGGTGACTCCTGGCCCTGCACTCAGGAATCACTCCCCGTGGTGCTCAGCGGACCACAAGGGATGCCAGGGATCGAACCTGGATCGACGGCGTGCCAGGCCGCACAGCTCTAAAGGCTGTCCTATTGCTCTGTCCCCTGAAGCTCCTTTTTTTAGGGGTTCTTGCCTGTTTCCCAGTTCAGCTCTTTCCCAGGAAAGATTTGGGCTCTTCCGGAGCAAAGTTTTTCAGGTACCCTACGAAAGCCTGTGGCTGGGACGCTCATCATAGCCATCGAAAGGTGTGCAAGTCTTATTGTTTGTGTGGGAGCACATCTGGCGATGCTCAGGGCTCACTCCTGGCTCTGTGCTCCGGAACCAACTCCTGGCGGGGCTCAGGGCAGCTGATGCCAGGGATGGAACCTGAGCTGGCTGCTTCCACCGGGGACCCATGAGCAGGCAACGGTTTGGTGGTTGTGGTCACGGCTGTGGTTGCTGCGTGTGCAAACTCTCAGATGAGTCTCTGTCCTCCCGAAACCTGCCCTCGGTGGGGGTGGGGGTAAAACACAGGCCCATGATCTGAGCTGTGGAGGGAGGATTAAGAGATGGCAGGGTCCCAAGGCACAATGGAAGCACAGAAGAGCACGTGGAGTGGCCTCTCTAAGTCACTGTCCAAATGACCATCTAAGTTCAAGGAGTTGACGTGCTGCCCACATGCATGGTCACGGGGCCCTCAGAAGTGTTTGCTCCCTGAATTCTTCTTAACCTCTCTCTTCCACCCAGACTGGCTCCCCAGGGGGCCAGCGAAGGCGTTCTCAGTTTACTCCCTGATGGAATCCCTTTTCTTAGATCCTCAGATCCAAGCTGCCTGCTTGGTCCCGGTGAAGTTCACCGATCAGGAATAACAGACACTAACCAGACGATGTCCAGCGTGAGTCCCAGAGCTGCTCCGTGCTCCAAGAACAGACTATCAGCGCATTAACACACTATGTCCTGAGCAACCAGCATTATGTCCTTGCACCCAGTTAGGTGGTGTTTCAAATAATAAAATAATTTATTAATATAAATTTATGTTATATTATATATGTCACAATTTAATAATACTGTATTATTGTAATATATTAACATAATAATGATTGTATATTAATTAATATATATTATGTGAATATAAATAACATATATGTTAATTTAAAATACTGCAACCAGGCGGTGCCACCATCAGCGAGTATCTCCATTAGAGGTCGTTGATGGCTTACAGGGCAAAGCATCCGCTCTGAAGCCCGCTTTGGCTTCCTCAGGGTGAGGTCTCAGCTCGAGAGGCTGAGCATCTCCTTGCGACAACGTGCCAAGTTCACGCTGATGCCGCTGACAGATCCACACGGAGACCAGCAAAACCAAAGCCAAGGCCCGGGATTTCTTTTTTTTTTTAATTTTTTATTATTGAATCACCATGAGATACAGTTACAAAGCTTTCCTGTTTCAGTCATACAATGATAAAACATCCATCCCTCCACCAGTGCACATTCTCCACCACCAAGTATAAGCCCCCTTTCCAACCCTCCCTCTGTCTCTAGGGCAGACAATTCCCCCCTTACTCTCTTTCCACTTTGGGGCATTATGGTTTGCAATACAGATACTGAGAGGCCATCACGTTTGGTCCTTTATCTGCTTTCAGCACACATCTCCTATCCCAAACATCCCTCCAACCATCATCGTCTTAGTGATCCCTTCTCCATCCCAGCTGCTCCCTCCCCCAGCTCATGAGGCAGGCTGCCAACTACGGGGCAATCTTCCTGGCCCTTGTGTCTACTTTTATTGAAGGCCCAGGATTTCTACATATCACGAGTATTAATGAATTCATGAATCCTTGTGCTTCCTTGAGATAGCTTTATTTCAGGAAATAAATTCCAAGGGATGAGGTCACCTACCCACAAGACACAGCACTAATCCAATGGAACATAAGACCCTTCCACCAGGGGCCTATTGCTCCATCTGGGTAGTGACCATCGGGAAATCAACAGGGAATTCAGGCACCAGGTGTGGAGGGGTCCAATGGGCGCTCTGTGTGATCCCACCCAGCTCTGCCGAGAGCGCCTCTGGGACGTCTCTCCCTCCTTCCTGACGGTGTCTGGAAAGTTACCAGAGACCTGGCAGCTGCGTCCGGCTCCCAAGGCTTCATGCTCGAAGAGGTCCCATCCCTCTTGGGCTCGGGGAGCTGACACTTCTCCCCGCCCTCCCCGGCTAATACATTGGGTCATGCGGCAACCACTCTCCAAAGCCTTTCTGCACTCGCAGCTTGGGAACACTTCAATTTGGTGATTGTTCATTATCCCCCCATTTAGATAATTTTCAACACACAGTGGACCCTTTAAACAGTGCGAACAATGTTGTCAATCTTCCTCCAGGCTGCCTCTGCTCGGCATTAAGAGGTAAATTGACTGCGCAGCGGGGAAGGAATTAGGAACACAGTTTCCAATAATAGAAAGAAGGAGAATCAAGGGGGTCCTGAAATTCGGTCATGGAAGGGCCATTCCTGGCACCTGGGTCCCCAGGGTGGGACTGAGTCTGGGTGAGACCGGGAGCGCGTCCCCCTGGCCTTGGGTGGAGAAAGGGGCAACCATGCATTGAGAAAGGGTCAGGAGGGCTGGCCCATGGTTTTGGAAGCTTGCCACGAGGAGGGCGGGGGCAGTGAGGACAGAGAAGGGACCACTGTGACAACACTAGTTGGAAATGATCACCCTCAACAAGAACTGAGTGCTGAAAGGAGCTAAAGGGATATAAACGATAACCTGTCAGTACCTCTATGGCAAACCATAATGCCCAAAAAGAAGGAGAGAGAGGAGGAGGGGGAAGTGCCTGCCCCAGAGTCAGGCTGGGTGGGGGGTGATGGGAGGCAAAGTGGGAACATTAGTGGTGGGACATGTACACTGGTGGAGGGATGGGTGTTGGAATATTGTATGACTGAAATCTAATCATGCACAACTTTGTGACTGTGTATCTCATAGTCATTCAATTTTTTTTTTGCATCACACCCAGTGATGCCCAGGGGTTCCTCCTGGCTCTGTACTCAGGAATTACTCTTGGCGGTGCTCAGGGGACAATATGGGATGCTGGGGATCGAACCCAGGTTGGCCACATGCAAGGCAAACACCCTACTTGCTATGCTATCGCTCCAGCCCCAATCATTCCATTTTTAAATAAAATATTTTTTTAAAAAATACCATACATTGAAAACTGACTGTCCACCAACTCTTTAGAATTTCATCCTTAGCAGACCGCCCAAACCTAGAAGGAGTGTTCAAGAGAATGGAGGGACACGCAGTGCAGAAGCGAAGGAGTTAGGAAGTTGGCCCCTCTAGTTCCAGAGCTGCCTGGTTAATGATCGCCACTGGGCTGCAGGAAGGGTTTGCCTCCCGGAATCTTCCTGATGTCTCTCGTTCACCCAGACTGGACTGCTTCCCTGGTAGACAGAGGAAGGGGTTCTAAGTTTACTCCCTCTGGACTAACAAACAAAGAGCGCTCTCTCTCTCTCTCTCTCTCTCTCTCTCTCTCTCTCTCTCTCTCTGCATTTCTCTCTCTGTCTTTCTGTCTCTCTGTCTTTCTCTGTCTCTGTCTCTATCTGTCTGTCTGTCTCTCTCTCCCCCCACCCCCACCTCCCTCTCTGGATTCCCAGTTCCTGCCAGCTGCACTTACAAGTCACCTCCTATCTTTGTTCTAGAAAGATACTGTCTACTGTCCCTTATTGATGCCATTCACCAGAGTACCCTTCTCTGTTCAGTGAGTAGGTCTCAAAGAAATAGCCAACAGGCCACCACTGCCCCAGCCTGCATCCACGTCAGGCATCACTAATCGATTTCCCACCTAGCAGTCACTACCCAGAGACCGGAGGAGGCACCAAAAGATCATCTCTTTGGCATCTGTGACCCAAGTCAATCAAGGTTCCTAGATAAATTTCTGAATTTCCATTTCTATCCGTTTGTTGCTGGGGTTTCTCTGTATAGGGGGGGGAGGCATGGATTTGGGGCCACACTGGATGGTGCTCAAGAGTTACTCCTGGCTCTGTGCTCAGGAATCACACCTGGTGGGGCTTGGGGTACCCTATAAGATGCTAGAGACCAAACCCAAGCCAGCCATGGACAAGGCAAGCGCCTTATCGGCTGTGCTATCTCTCCAACCTCATAAATTTCCACATTTTAATAACAAAAGTTTTTTTATCCACCCCACTTCGCAAGAGAGCAGAAATCCAAGTGGGCTGGATTCTCAGGGTCCCCCCCCCTTTCCTTACTGCATCTCTTCTGTCTTCTAATCCCACACACCTTCCTAGACGTGAGGTCCAGACCGCCTCACTCTGGAGGTCCAGCTCTGGCACAGTTGCTAATTGGCCCTTATGCGTGTTGGCATCATCCTTTAGAACCCAAACATTTAGGGAAGACTGTTCCTGCAGCACTGTTTGAAGATGGCACGAGACAGGGACAGAGGACACCGGACACAGCGCACTGTCCATTCCTGTCAATGGGCGTCCCCCTCTCCCTCAGCCGCCAGTAACGGATATGCTACAATTCGCTCCTCAAGGGGGCAGGAGGTCTCCAAGCCCAGAGATGATAAGCAAACAGTTCCCTGCTTCTTCCTCAACTCCGTCCCAAGATAAAAGCCAAACTCCTGCGGGTAACTCCCTCCTTCCTTCCCCCCATCACAGCCTGGCTGGCATCCCACGTTACAGAGAAGCTCCACTTCCTTCTTTCCGCGTTTAGGAAGAGCAGGAGCCCCACGTCGCTTGGAGGAGAAATACCTGCAGCTGGTTTGGCCAGAAATAGCCACATCCTCCGGGGATCACAGAAGAGGAGCCACAGAATTTGGCTGGTAACGACTGACCGTTGTGTTGCAGGGCAGAAGGCCAGTTGCGTGGTCTCGGACCCAGCCCCCGTCCAGGTGTGAGTCACCAGCAACAATATCCAGAGAGTATCGATCCCCTTCCAGGAGTGGGGCACTCCACGCACTGTCTTGAGGGGCCAGTGGCTACGGACACACGCTAACAATAGAAGAACTTTCCAGAACTTCAGGGCAATGCACTGTCTGCCAGAGCCCACAAGACCGGGCTTTTGGCTTCTCATTCTACCAACCAGGACCCAAACGTGATAGTGGATGGTGTTCGGCTCTGTCTGCTATGGAGACCTGCCGTGTGTGTGTGTGTGTGTGTGTGTGTGTGTGTGTGTGTGTGTGTGTGTGTGCGCACAAACATTTCACTTAGTGATTGCTGAGGGAACTTTCAATGCACCAGCCACGGAGGCAACCAAATGCCACCTCTAACTGCTCACCTCCATGACTTCCCCTGGCAGGTGACGGGCGATGCCGTGTGGTGTGGCTGCCAACTGTCACCGAGGGTACCAAAGTGCCTGAGGGACTCCCCTTTTTCCTGCGCCCCATCTTTCCTCTCTGAGAGGTCCCGAGGCCTGTCATTCATGCTTCGGTGTGGGATGAAGCAAGTCATTGGGATGACTCCCACAGTTCCCAGGACGCTGAGACAGGGTCCCTGCCCTGCCCGTCTCAGGGACGCAGGCCACTGGAGACACCCACACATGAACAGAACCCCCCGTCTCTGGCTTTCTCACTGAGGAACTGGGGGGAAAATGCTTCCTAGCTTTGGCTTCATTTTCCTCTACAAAATGAGCTCATCATGCCTAACTCGAAGCTTCCCAAGCGCTGAGTAAAAGGACTGTGGTAAAGGGCAAAGTGCAAAGGTCATGGACCTCTTCCCCTGCCAGCATTATTCTTTGATGAGCTCTGCCTCCCGGCCTTCTCTCTCTGTGCTCAGCACCCCCTGGATGCCTCTTCCCTTATCTGCAAGCCTCCCAGGCTGCGCACTCTCTCTCTCTCTCTCTCTCTCTCTCTCTCTCTCTCTCTCTCCCCCTCTCCCTCTCCCCCCTCTCCCTCTCCCCCCTCTCCCTCTTCCCCCTCTCCCTCTCCCACCTCTCCCTCTCCCCCTCTCCCTCTTCTCCCTCTCCCTCTCCCCCCCTCTCTCTCCCCCTCTCCCTCTCTCTCATCTCTCCTCTCTCTCCCTCTCTCCTCTCCCTCTCCCTCTCCTTCCCTCTCCCTCTCCCTCTTTTCTTTCTCTCCATCTCCCTCTTCCTCTCTTTTCTCTTTCTCCCTCTCCCTCTCTTTTCTCTCTTCCTCTCCCTCTCCCTCTCTTTTCCCTCTCCCTCTCCTCTCTCTCCCTCTCCCTCTTCGTCATCTCCCTCCCTCTCTCCCTCCCTCCCTTCCTTCTCTTCCTCTCCCTCTCTCCCTCTCCTCTCTCTCTCCCTCTCCCACTTCATCTCCCTCCCTCCCTCTCTCTCTCCCTCCCTCTCCCACTTTATCTCCCTCCCTCCCTCTCTCTCTCCCTCTCCCACTTCATCTCCCTCCCTCCCTCCCTCCCTCTCTCTCTCTCTCTCTCTCTCTCTCTCTCTCTCTCTCTCTCTCTCTCTCTCTCTCTCTCCCTCCCTCCCTCCCCGTCTTTCTCTCCCATAAATATTTGCAAAGAGCTGGGCTCTCTGGCTCATTGTGCTTTCACGCCTTGTTTTGCCACCTTTGTAGCAGAGCTCATTTGACATAAATATTTATGTGCAAAAATATGTTCTTCCCAATCCCCAGTGTCCTCCGGCCTCCAGCCTACCAGGCGAAGCCTTCAGGGCACGGCTCACACAGGACCTCCACACAACCCGCAGGAGCACTGGGTGGAGGGGCGGGAAGCTTTCATCTTGAGCGCTGCGGAGAACAGATGCTGGACGTCAGCCCGCCCCTGACAAGTCCTCCCTGAGATGCCAAAGGGCAGCCGTGCTCCTCTGCGCGCATCTCGGTACCCACAGCATCATCCTAGACAGACCCGGGAGTGATCGGCCATGGCCAGCGCTTTCTAATAAACTCGCTGGGGCCGGTTAAGAAGTCCATCCCTCTCGCTGCCGATCTGGACCCTTCTCTCCTGTGTCCTACTCAGCGCCGTCTGCAGACACGCTCCACCTCCCTGTTCTGTTGTTCCCCCCCACTGCACCATCTTGAACGCGATGTCAGCCGTGGTCACTCCACATCCACTTGATCTCTACGACCACTCTACCCACATCCCTTCCCACGTCTCTGCTATGTTCTCCTCCCTTCGATCCACTGTCTTCATGCCCCCTACGTCTGAAGCCTGTGCCCCTCGCAGTGCTCCCCCAGAAGATTGGACACACGTGGTGGCTTAAATATCCTAAAATCTGGGTGCATACACTTCGTTTTTTGTGTGTTTTGTTTTGTTTTTTGGGTCACTGGAGCGATAGCATAGCAGGTAGGCCATTTGCCTTGCACGCAGCCGACCCAGGTTCAATTCCTCCGTCCCTCTCGGAGAGCCCGGCAAGCTACCAAGAGTATCCCACCTACACGGCAGAGCCTGGCAAGCAACCCATGGCGTATCCGATATGCCGAAAACAGAACAAGTCTCACAATGGAGACATTACTGGTGCCCGCTCCAGCAAATCAATGAACAATGGGACGAGAGTGCTACAGTGATGTTTGGGTCACACCCAGCGATGCTCAGGGGTTCCTCCTGGCTCTGCACTCAGGAATGACTCCTGGTGGTGCTCGGGGGACTCTATGGGATGTTGGGAATTGAACCCAGGTTAGCTGCATGCAAGGCAAATGCCCTACCTGCTTGTGCTATTGCTCCAGCCCTGTGCACACACCTCCTGGCATGTCCCAAGAGCTACTCAGCACCTCCTGTGCTCGCTCCTGCTTCTGGCCAAGAGCTCCATGATAAAGTGCTCCTCATAATAGCGTAGAGCTCAGGAGAAGATTCGTGTTATGGACCTCGAGGTTCTGTTGGGGGGGGGGGGGAGCAGCTACTTGGGGCAGCATCCAGTTCATCCGCTAATCAACCCCACCGGGTCACTGGCCCTAAGGGAATAGCACCGAGACAGCTGTTTATGCCATTCAGGTGACAAGGAAGAGGGGTGGTTTCACCATAATTAATTTAATTGTCAATCATTAGGGATAATGATGAGTAATAACGAGTTAATTATCGTTTGCTATTATCTAATGTAATTATTTAATGATATGCAAGGTGCCTAATGATCATTATTCGTTACTAATAGCCACACAGGCTACAGCCGCTGGTGGAAACTGGATGCATAAACAGCCTATTCAGAGGAAGGGAATCGCAGGTTGGGTCAAGACACAAAAGGTAGTTTGCATGGCACAAGGAAATTGCACAAAGATCCATTTTCAAAGTGCGGGGTTCGGGGGGGAGGTGTGGAGAGACAGTACCGCAGGCAGGCGCTTGCCCGTGTGCCGGACTCGAGTTCAATTCCCCCCGCCCCGCCTGTGCTTCCTCTGCCCCCCTGAGGTCTGCCAGGAGTGATTCCCGAGCTCAGAGCCAGGAGCCAGCCCTGAGCACGAACAGGGATAGCCCCCAAACCAAGAAATAAAAAGAGAATAAGGGACCCTGAGACACTGGTGGAGGGAAGCAGGCACCCTGGGGTAGGGGTGGGGATGGACAATGTTCGCGTTAAACTATCGTTAGTGGGCAATCATGGCACCTCAAAAAAAATGGGGGAAATAGACTAAAAAAAAATTTAAGCAATAGCACAGCAGGTAGGGCATTTGCCTTGCGCATGGTCGATCTGGGTTCGATTCCTCTGTCCCTCTCGGAAAGCCCGGCAAGCTACCGAGAATATCTTGCCCGCACGGCGGAGCCTGACAAGCTCCCCATGGCATATTCGATATGCCAAAAACAGTAACAACAAGTCTCACGATGGAGACGTTACTGGTGCCCGCTCAAGCAAATCAATGAGCAACAGGATGACAATGACAGTGACAAATGAAGAAAATGAATTTGTTTTCTTTACAGCTATTTGGTAAAAAAAATAAATGAATGTAAAGGGGGCATGCTGAAAAGAATTACAATGGCTATAGACAAAGTGTGTCCTAGCCAAGACCATTCATCAAAGTATACAGTGATTTTTTTTTATTTTTACATCCTGATGGAAGTTATATGCCACGGCAGATAAATCTGCATCTCCGGTGCAGCCAGACATCTGAGTTCACTGGAGTCCTATATGAGGTTCTAGTGCTCAGAGGAGGCAGAGAGCAAAAAAAAAATGTCAAGGACACAAAAATAGTCAGGAAGTTATAAAGAACAAAACCCCAATGAGTAATAAACAAGCCCATTCCATCCAGAAGGGGGGAAAGGATCCAAGAACCTAGTCAAAAAAGAAAGTCTCTCTAGAAAAAGGAAAGGGCCAGGTGCAAATACCAACATCAAATTCTTATTTGCATGTGATTGTAAACAGTAGATCAGTGTCATAATAAGTGGCAAGACGTGTTGTTTTCTGAAAAGCGCCGGATCCAATCAGAAAGCTCGTCTTGAAGGCTGGTATGACCTTGGCCAAGTCGATTACCCTTTGCGGCTTCCGGTTCCACTGCAGTAAAGGGAGGGGCCAGCAAGCTGTGGGCTGGGGTGGAGGCTCCCACGTGGAGGACAGGGGCCCAAATGCTGCAAACACCAGCACGCCAAACCCTGCTCCTCCAAGCACCGTCCGGAGACAGCGTCTTCCAGGAGCCTGGATGTCGGGAAAAGCTCTAACACAGAATGAGAAGCTGCACTTTAACCAGCCCCCCCAAACTGTGGGCGCCCTGTTATCTGAGAAGCAGCCCTGCAGGTGGCTACTTGCCCTTCCCCAGAGAGAAAAAGACAAGAATTGGGTCTCTTGCTTCTGTGTAAGAGGCTCCCTGGGCTGGAATCTTAATAAACCCCTACAGTGGTGCCAGAATAACTAGAATGGAATTTTAGCATAGGATCTACTTATTACCTTGCTGGTAAGCTCCTGGTGACCTGGTGGCACACCGAAGCAGAAATGTATTACTCCCCACCTAGGAAAATGTAGTACTCCCATACAGAAGGCCAGAGCTCTCCAGGCCAGGCCCCGGGAGTGGGCCCTTCCACACCTCTGGCTGACACAGTTTCCTCTGTGTCTCTGATAAAGACACTCATTAATCGCCACTGGATTCAGGGCTCCCACAAATAGCCTAAGTTACCCTCCACAACTCAAGGTCCTTTACTTCATCCCCCTCCCCCACCACCAAACAAGGTCATATTCCGAAGTTCTACCCCCTTCGGTTCTGATTTGGCTTCCTCTCCCGGGGGGTCACGGTTCAACCCCATCCACACCACCTCTGACTCCAAAGCCAGTCCACTGAGGCACGGCCAGTCCACTGCACTCCTGGCTCCCAAAAGCCACTCTTGGTGAATGTTTCCCATCTGAGAAACCTGGAAGGAAATTCTAGGCATGAGAAACCCAGAACCCGATTCCTTCTTCTTCTCCCCCATGTCACCCATGACAAAGAGACTCCTCCACCATTTTTTTCTGATGTCACAAGGGGTTCCTGGCCAGAAAACATAAATAACTCTGACAACTCAACACCATAAAATAGTGAACCATCCGATTCAAAGATGGGTCAAGGATTTGGCTACACATTTGTCCAAAGAAGATATACAAATGGCCTTCAAGCACATAGAAAGTTTCTCCGAACCATCCAGCATCAGAGACATTCAAGTCAAGACCACAAGCCACCATCTCACATCCATAAAATGGCCTTCTCTCAAAACTAGGAAGAAGACAGCAAGTAAGCGTTGGCAAGGAGAGAAAACTTGTGGTGGTCATGTCAAACCATGAGCCACTCTGGCTCTCTTTGATAAGAATCACCCGATGGGGGCCGGAGCGATAGCACAGCGGGGAGGGCGTTTGCCTTGCACGCGGCTGACCCGGGTTCGATCCCCGGCATCCCATATGGTCCCCCAAGCACCGCCAGGAGTAATTCCTGAGTGCAAAGCCAGGAGTAACCCCTGAGCATCGCTGGGTGTGACCCAAAAAAGCAAAAAAAAAAAAGAATCACCCGATGAACCATCCATTCCACTTCTGGATCAAGACTCCAAATAATTCAAAGCAGAGACTTCAACAGAGATCTATTTAGTGGCCAGGTTCATAGCTATGTCATCCACAATAGTCCCGAAGCGAAGCAAGGCAAGCATTTGTGTGGGTGAAAGGATCAGCACCGTATAGGCACCCAGGCACGTGACTGGAATAGCACCTAGTCTATTACAGTGATATGAGGTCCTCAAGAACTCAGTCATTGAGGCAGAAAACATAATTGCAGGTGTCAGAGACTGGGAGAGCACGTGAATGGGGAGTTTGTGTTTAAGTGGGTACACAGCCTCTGATAGACAAAATGAAAAGTGTTCTGGTGAGGGATGGTGGGATGGTCGTACGATAATGGGAATGTCCTAGAACTAGCCACGTATAATAATGGAGATGCTATGTGCACTTCACCACAATTTGAATCCGATCATTTTTAAAGCTTTATTTGGGGGTAGGGGTGGGTTTTTTTGTGTTTTTTATTTCTTTTTGGGTCATACCTGGCAGTGCTCAGGGGTTTCTCTTGGCTCTGCACTCAGGAATTACCTCTGGAAGTGCTCAGGGGACCTTCTGGGATGCTGGGAATCGAACCCAGGTCAGCTGCATGCAAGGCAAATGTCCTACCCACTGTACTACCACTCCAGCTCCCATTTTTAAACCTTTAAAGTGAAAAGTTTATTGGGATTCGGTATTAGAAGGAAGAGATGCCAGAGTAGCACTGTTGTCCCATTGTTCATCGATTTGCTCGAGCCGGCACCAATAATGTCTCCATTGTGAGACTTGTTGTTACTGTTTTTGGCATTTTGAATATGCCATGGGAAGCTTGCCAGGCTCTGCTGTGTGGGCTGAATACTCTCGGTAGCTTGCCGGGATCTCCGAGAGGGATGGAGGAATTGAACCTGGGTCGGCCGCATGCAAGGCAAACGCCCTACCCGCTGTGCTATCGCTCCAGCCCATGCCACTAATGGGCCGGCTGGGAGCAGGCTGGATATAGGCAGCGGAAGGGAAGGCAGAATTTCAAGATTATCAGGTCACACTCTGGTTCTGAGATCCAACAAAGAGCAACCGGAGAAACAGAAGCCAAGCCCACGATGATTGATTGGTGCGGGGAAGTCTTGGGAAAGCTTGTCCTTTAGACTTTTCTGTCAGATGTTTCATTTCTTCAACAGAAGAATGATGATTTAAGGAAATTGGAAGTGGGACAGACTTCAATCATGTGATTGCAAATTGCTCACGCTCTGTGCTCCGAGGATCACCGTCATTTATTTCGAGGAATAGTTTAACCAACACAGGTAATCGCCAAGTTCTTTCCAGGCACACTTCCAGGCTTCCAAAGGGTTGTTAGTAAGTGTTGATTGAGTGAACGGATAGGTGGGGGGGAGGATGGGCGGTGGATGATGACAAGGTAATAACAAAGCTACCTAGTTCTGTGCAGATTTCTACCGATGGGAAATCAAGATCCTTTTTGCACAGGGCCAAGGAGTCATTTTCCTGTGTTAGAACTCATCTGGGACTTTTTCCAGTTTGCATCAGGTTCAGCCCTCCCCCTCCTCCACAGGTTCCAAGAACACAGCCAGAGAATGCACACAAATGAGCCAGTAATTTTCAGGATATTCTCAATGCCTTGGCTGGGAACCTGCCTTTTCAGAATTCTAAGCATCCTCACTCCGACCTCCTTGCCTGGATGCCGTCACAAGCATCGTAGCGAGCCGGATTCCAAGGCTTTGTGTCTGCTCCTGCCCAACGCCAGGCTGCCTGCCTTGACAAGACTGCCTCAGGGAGGCCAGACCAAGCACCTCTGGGGGTAGCCTCTGTGGCCCAAGCACAGTGACCAACCAGGCTGGCCAGGGATCTCTGGGGATGGCCCCCAGGTCTCTTGGAAATATTGGGGAGCCTCCCCCACATCTCCAAATCCATACATTTCTTGAAAAAAAAATAACCATCATATTCCCAGGCTCCATGAAGCTATGCCTGGATATTTACCTAGATAGAATACAAACTGATCCGCTTACAAAACCTTCCATGATGACAGTCAGAGAGCATCAGTCACACACTCTCCCAGGAAAGAGCCCAAATGCCCACGCAGGAAGGACAGAGGAACCTCCCTCTAAGCACTGGACTATCACGCAACAGTGAGCAGGAAGCCTGGAGACCTACTGCCACTTGGGCGAGCCTCAACGCTAGGCTGGAACTGAAAGAAGCTGGTGACAGAGACCAGACCGTGTAGGACCCAACTGAGTCCAGTTCCCAGAAGGGGCGTTTTGGAAGCCACAGGACTCAGAGTGGAGTTGGCCGACGGAGAGAGGAGGAAGCAGAATGCGTATTTGCCTGGGGTGATGAGTCGCTCGTTGCTCTACTCAAAATCCCTGAATTGCACCTAAAAAATGGGGGCATCTCAGGGTCTATAAATTATTCCTCCCTCGGCTTCCTTTGGATCTACCATTCCTATGTCCTAAATACCCGACATCTGCCCACCTTGCCACCATCACCCCACCCCTGAGCGTGAGGAGTCTTGGGGTGAGGTAGAGACCACCGCCAGGTGACCCCAAAAAGGCCGGAACTAGGGCACAAGGCCCAAGAGACTGCCAATCTTGAAATCACGGGGCTTAGTTCTATGTCATTGACTTAGAACCTGGATGAAACCAACAAAGGAATCCCAGTATTTTGTCTAAGGACACAACATTCATCTCGGCCCCATCTCATTATTATACATTATCTCGTTTAAAGCCACAGTTTTGAAGATTCTATCAAAGTTATTATATAAGGACAAGGTTTGGTTAAATTTTGGTTAAAATTAACAATGATTTGATGTTTAGAATCCTGAGTAGCTCATCCATATCAATTGACTGGCATCAAGAGAAATGAATATGGGGACAATTGTCTCTTGGGGACCCCTGCCTCCACTGGCCCCACCATCCCAAAACACTCCTTCTCCAAGCCTGCCCAAGGATGTTAGTCCACTCAAGACCTGACATTTCAGGAGGAACACCGATACTCCTCTCCAGATCTGACTCAGTCAGGAGAGGAGGCATTTCAGAATCTAAAATGATAGATGAAAATCTGAAATGACTTGCCTAGCAGTGAGCCAGGGAAAGACTGGATGGGATCCAACTTGTCCCCAGGGGAAAAAGCAACCGAACCCTATCCAAATCTGGTTGTTAATCCCTGCGTGCTGATTTTTTCCTCCACTTACTCTTAAACAGTAGGAGCATTTTTCCCAGAAGTGAATAAACACACCCTCCCATGGAGCTGAAACTTTAGATAGGGTTCCTTAATCAGTTTCCTGAGGATCAGCTTCCCCGGCCCACTTCCTCAAATAATGCCCACTCCCCAACTTCCGCCCTTCCTCCCTCCCCAATTCTTTTCCTCAGTGCCACGCATGCCTGCTACATATTTCCTATGCCATGAGCAGTAACACCCCACAGGTATGCTGAGACGGGGAATCTCAAGTACAGCAGTTGACCTGTGATCGATGTGCTCTAATATGTGCTGAATGAATAAATGAAGTGAATAAAACCTCGGGTGCCAGAGAGCTGACTATATAACAACATAACTTAATTCCTTGCAAAGAAATCAAATCAACACAACATATATGGCGAGGACTTTCTATGTTTGGTATTTGTGATGCCAGAATAGATAAAACCCGGCTTATCTCCCCTTCCCCAATTTGGTTAGGGATTGCAGAAGATTTAGGACTAACTAAATGCCTCCTACAATGGAGGCATCCGCTTCATTCACCCCATTCAGTCTCCCAGTGACCTCCTGGCCTCTGTTTTCACCCTCTACTATTTATCCGCCAATGTCATCGCAAGTTCTTCAAGGCCCTTAATCCTCTTTACCCTGACCTCTTCCCCACCGTGGCTCACAGACAAGAAAATAATTCAATTTGTTAAGGAACTCTGTTTGCTAACCTAACTCCAATTCTGATCATGTTTTCAACACACATGATTTCACTCACTCCCTCATTTATTGAATGTTCAAATTAAAATTACGCTTTTCCAAACACCTACCACGTAAAAAAATTTCTCCTGCAAGTGACAAAATCTAATTACTTAAGGTAGATGGGGTAGGAAGGGCAGGCAAAAAGAAGAGATAAAAAGGGAAAAGAGAAGGAAGGAGGGCAGGAAGGACGGACAAAAATTCAGGTTTGGGGGCTGGAGTGATAGCACAGCGGGTAGGGCGTTTGCCTTGCACGCGGCCAACCCGGGTTCGAATCCCAGCATCCCATATGGTCCCCTGAGCACCGCCAGGGGTGATTCCTGAGTGCATGAGCCAGGAGTGACCCCTGTGCTTCGCCGGGTGTGACCCAAAAAGCAAAAAAAAAAAAAAAAAATTCAGGTTTGACCGAATCCAGAATCTCCAACAGTATAAAGAACCTTCACTTCCACACCCTTTCTTTCAGTTCTGTCCTGTGGTGGGTTCATCCTCAGAAATACTCTCTCCTTCCAGGGGGCAACAGCCTCTCGCTGTTGACGTGACCCCCAATCACCTAGAAGAGGGACTGTTTCTCCTCCTGGTACTTCTAACAAGAGTCTCAGAGAAGGCACAGATTGGTCCAACCAGGTCACGTGTCTGGCCGTGACCCAATCCCTGTGACCACAGTACTTTATCTCAGCCAATCAGGGTCAAGGTGGCTGTCCCTGGAGTCGAAGATCAAAGTGAACCAGCATCTGAATATAACAAGCCGACAAGGAACAGCTTGGGGCGTCCAGAGGGAGACAAAACTGTCCAGCCCACTTAGTATCAGCACTGCAAGTGTCCGGCCCATTTAGTATCAGGCGTTGGCAGCACCCTGCAACCCTTCACTTACCAAATCTTCACACTTGCCCTGGGTCACTGGAAAGATCCCTTCATGAGGAAACTGAGATTCAGGAAGCTTAAATGAGGCCCCCACAAACCTGAAAGCCTGGACACGGTGGAAGCAAAGTCATTTGGCAACTATCGCCCTAAGCTGCTGGCGCCAGGCTCTGTCCTGAGCACTGGAGACACAGAAATGAGGAAGACAAAGACACCCTTTGTGCCCAGCCGGGAGACAGTTTCCCCCATCATGGGCTCTCACGCCTAACGCAGTGGAGTCACAGGCCCTTGGCGCTGAGGGTTCGGGACTCTGGGGTCGCCGGCCCTGGGTTCTGACTCCAACTCTGCGCGCTGGTTTGCTGTGTGACCTTGAACGAGTGGCTGACAGGGTCTGCGGCTCCCCATCCTCAACTGCTAAAAGAAGGGGCCCAGGGGCTGGAGCGATAGCACAGCGGGTAGGGCATTTGCCTTGCACGCGGCCGACCCGGGTTCGAATCCCAGTATCCCATATGGTCCCCTGAGCACCGCCAGGGGTAATTCCTGAGTGCATGAGCCAGGAATGACCCCTGTGCATTGCCGGGTGTGACCCAAAAAGCAAAAAAAAAAAAAAAAATTAAAAAAAAAGAAGGGGCCCAACGCTGTCCGCGGTAAGCAAAGGAAAGAGGCACAGAGAGCGTGGCCCTGTGGAAACAGGTCAAAGCTGGACCAGGCGTGGGCCGAGAGATAGCACAGGAGTAAGGCACCTGCCACGCACGTGGCCGCCCACCTGCCTTCCATCCTCTGCCAGGAGCGATCAATCTCTCCCTGAGCACTGTTGCGTGTGACCCAAACTGAGCACCGTCCCCTGCCCCCTCCCAAAAAAAAATGTGCCGCAGTTGTTTCTCCCCTCTCAATGCATTGTTCACTTATGTCACAATTTATGTGACCTAATCCTTTGAAGAACATCGTGGCTGTCGTATAACTCTATGCCAATCGTCAAACTACCCCACTTCTTCAATTGAGGCCCCTCCCAAGGTAAAGCGGAGCGCCTGACAGTAAAGCTCATAACAACATGAAGAAACAGCGAAAATCCCCACTGTCGGGAGAGATGGAAGAGAGGATCTCAGAAACCCCAACAGGGACTTCCCAGAAATACCATCTCCTCTCAGATAAAGGATTCAGAGAGGAAATCGTCAAGATGGTTCAGGAACTCAAAGCAACTATGGAACGAACATCCAATAAATTAAGGGAGGATATGGATGCAGCATTGGAACAGTCCACCAAGATAATCCAGAAGGAAATGAGAGCAGAAATTTCAAAGCTACGAACAAAAGTCACACAATTAAAAGAATCGGTAGATGAAATTAAAAAAACTCAGTAGGAGCCCTCAACAGTAGAACGACCTCAGCCAAAGACAGAATCAGTGAGCTTGAAGATGAGCTACAGAAAGCATAGAGGGAACAACAAATAATGGCAAAAGACCTCAAATTGGCTCTAGGGTGAATCAGAGTCCTAGGAGATGACCTCAAGAGGAACAACATAAGAATCATGGGAGTACGAGAAGCACAGGGAACTAATCCCAATGAAAAATCACAGTCAAAAAAAAAAATGTAAAATCCAAACAGACGCAAAGCCCAGCGTGTCCCTCGAAACCCAGAAACCCAATCATGAGGACGTTTGGGAAAGCTAGTTTGTCATTCAAAATAAGCTCTTGACTTCAACCTTTCCCATCTCCTCGATCTGCACCACACACCTCCGCGCCCCCCACCAACGCCTGGCAGGGCCAAAGTGGCGTCGGTCCCCAAGGAGTCGGGGACCCCGTGAGGATGCAGGTTCCCAGCCGCCGGCAGGTCCCCTCAGCATCTAAGCCTGACGGCTCCCGACAGCACCGCAATTGGCATGCTGGAAATGAAGCTGGCTGCAGAGAGGGTTCAGCTCCCTTGCCACGCTCTATTTTCTCTCTCGCCAGCCGCACTGGCACGGCCGCCCGTCCCGCTGGCACAAGCCCAGCCCCCCCTCCACGCCCAGTCTAATTGGGAGGCTTCGGGGAGCCCCACGGGACACCTGGCCCATCCTCCGAGGAGCCTCTCTCCAGGAAGCGAAATGAGGAAACAGAAGCCCCAGGGGGCCTGGGGTGCTGAGCCAGGGGGAGGGGGCCACGTGTCCCACCCTGGGCCTGGCAGGATCCTGACCACCACAGACGCCTCCCCTCCCAGAGGGAACACGGGCTCCCAAGCCCTTCTCCCGGGGGAAGGAGACCCGACTGCTCTCCGACACGGCCTCTCCAAAGTGTTCTCGGTACCGAGACAGTGGCCATAAAAATTAACCGTTCCTGAGGATGTTCTCTAGACACGTTCAGTTGTCCTAGGCACCACTTTGCCGTCTATTCATTTTGTGGGGGTTTTTTTGACCTTGACGCTCACCGCTTCACATGCGCGAAGCCGATTTTCATCCTCACTCCCAGACCAAGGAGGTGGTATCTCTGACCATTTTATAGGTATAGAAACTGAGACTGCAGGAAGTTACGTAACCTGCGGTGGCCCCAGTTCACAATGGCGTGGAAGTTGAAATTAAGGTCTATTTAAATTTGATTTCATCTACTGTTTAAAACTGCTTGTAGTGAGACATAATTTACACGCCATTAAAATTCACCCAAGATAAGGATACAATTCTGTGGGTCTTTTTTTTTAAGTGAACAAATAGAAATTTGGTCATTACCACCTTCCAGTTTTAGAAATTTCCAGAATCCTTTGCTGGGGGGTGGGGGGTGGAGGGAATTCTTTTACTTGCTAGTAATCCTTGTTCCCATCTCTAACCTTTGACGATTCCTATTTTACATTGTGTCTCAAAGGCGTTTTCTTTTTTAAATATTCAACAATGGACTAATGCCAAGTGTAGCCTGTACATTTGAGTCTTGCCCGTGTGGTCGGAGGAAAGGCATTCCACTCATTCTTCATTGCTGACCTGTACCCCTCCAAGTGGACAGGGCCACATTGTACAGTCATTTACTGACTGATGGACACTGGGGGTGGTCCCATACCAGGAGCTTTTCGAACAACGCTTGTTACAAATATATGAGTATACATTGACATGGGGCCGGAGCGATAGCACAGCGGTTGGGCTTTCGCCTTTCACACGGCTGACCCGTGTTCGATTCCTCCACCCACTCAGAGAGCCCGGCAAGCTACCGAGAGTATGGAGCCCGCACAGCAGAGCCTGGCAAGCTACCCATGTGTATTGGATATGCCAAAAACAGTAACAATAAGTCTCTTAATGAGAGACGTTACTGGTGCCCGCTCGAACAAATCAATGAGCAACGGGATGACAGTGACAGTGACATTGACATGAACACAACAACACATATTTCATTTCTTTGGGGTAGTTTCCCAGGAGTCAGACCACCGGATTGCTTCTAACCATTTCATCTAACCTTTTGAAGTCATTGCCAAACTATTTTCCAAAGCTGCTGCTGTCCCATGTTCGTTCAGACAACTCGAGTCCTCCTGTCCCAGTCTGGAAAATTCCACATGATCTTGGGGCCCCGCTCGCGCTCAGACATATGGAAGAGTGTGGAGAACTGGGGAGCTGGGCCCCCCAGGACAATGCTTTTTGCACGAGTCAGTTGGTTGAGAGGGAAGAAAAAAGAATTAGACTCTCATGTCCCCAGAAAGAGAGGGAGGGTGACGCCAGGGCAGGCGCCTCATGGCACTGAGGCAATCAAGAAAGGGAATGGATGGGGAAACTGAGGCCGTGTTCACACAGCCCTGGGAGCCTGGCTGAGGGAGTGGGGTGGGAGAGGCCAGGCCAGAGCAGATGATTCTCACCGCCTCGAGTCTGCAGTCAGTGTCTGAGACAGCCCCCGCGGCCTGCGGCTACCTCAACACCCTCAGAGATTCTCCAAGTGCAGGGATGGACAGTGAGGCCACGCGGGGCGGGCTGTGGGGGAAGGAAGATGGCGGACGCCATGCGGTGAAAGCACCTGTATCACTTGTATCACTTGTCGTCCCGTCAATCTTCGATTTGCTCGAGCGGGCACCAGTAACGTCGCCATTTGTCCCTGTCGCGTGCTAGTGCAGCCCAATGATATCTGCTCGCTCCAGGAACAGGAAGCGCCTCAAACCTCCAACAGGAAGAGAGGAAAGCAACTGGGCCAAAACAAGGGACCTTGTTTCATTGTGAATCCCCCAATTCGAGGACGCCCTGAACCCACCACAGGGATTCCCCAGCTCCACAGAGAAACACATCGCTGAGGTCTAAGCAGGTAGACCATCAGCTAGAAAACGTGCGCAGTCCCCGTTCCTGGTCCCCGGCCCCCCGTGCCCCAGGGGCGGAGAGAGAGATCGGGGGAGGCCAGTGGGTGTTCTCAAGTAGGGTCAACTCCACCCTTCTTGCTCTGGCGAGGCATGGCACCCAACTTCTTCCCCACCCACCCCTGCTTCTCCCAGCCCTCTGCTCATGGGACACCGTTGTGACTTGCAGTCACCGCAGAAGCATGATGCCGTTCTCCTGAGCGGCGCCCAGACACTACACATCAGTTCTGTTTTGAGGGTTTTTGGGTTTTGTGTGTGTGTGTGTGTGTGTGTGTGTGTGTGTGTGTGTGCTTTTTGGGCCACACCCAGCAATGCTCAGGGGTTACTCCTGGCTCTGCACTCAGGAATGACTCCTGGCGGTGCTCAAGGGACCAGATGGGATGCTGGGAATCGAACCCGGTCAGCCACGTGCAAGGCAAATGCCCTCCCTGCTGTGCTATCGCTCCAGCCCCCTAGGTATCAGTGCTGAAGGAGGAAGAGAAACGATCCCCTTCATAACAGGAAGAGCACCTGGAGGAGGGAGCTCCCAGGCCGACCCAGGAGAGAGACAGAGGGGAAAGGCAGAAGAACAGAGGCCAGGGCACAGGGCGGGCCTGGAATCCAGCAGACGTGAGTTCTAAGTCCAGACCTGCCATTGACTGATTCCATGACTGTAGACAGGTCCTACCATTTCCTTGCCTCAGTTTCCTCCTGCGGTAATGGAATCAGTCTGGGATTTGCACACTATCAATTTTATTGCACACCTCAATAAAATTACAAACAAGAGAGCTGGGAGGTTGCACAGGGGGCAGAGAATTCCCAGGGGCCTCCTGAGCACTGCTTGGGGAGATCCCCCCTCCAAAAAAACAAACCTATAAAAAGGTCTTTTCAATTTTTTTTTAAGACAGGAGGGTGTCCTTTTCAGAACAGACTACCAAGAATTGCCGTCTCCCTCGGCCAACCCCACCCATCTCTCTTGAGATTGAGGGACCTGGGAGTTGACTTAGCAATTTCTCCTTGAAATGAAGATGACACCGGCCCGGGCAGACGGATCATTATTTCCCACTCAACGGCGCCTGCATCGGATGCCACATATTGATTGGGGATTAACAGGGACGAAACAAGTCACGGAGAGCGATTTCTCCCCTCTGCGAAGCAAGGGGAATTAATGAAACCCTCTCCCCCCCAGTCCTAGCGCCTCCCCAGTGGCAAATAAATGGGGAAGGGAGGCATGGAAAGGAGGAGGGAGTGCAAGGGAGGAAAATTAATCATGGCATCGAGGAGCTTCCCGAGAGCCCGGGTGAGCCCTGGACTTTGGAGTGTGATGGACACGCTCAGGAAGGTTCAGTCAGACCTTGAGCAGGTGGGCGGGAAACTTCTCTCCCTTTCCCTTTGGGGTTTCAGCGGGGCCAACTGGGGCCACATCCACAACCCATGTACCACCACTTGGAGGCCCAGGTGAGGACAGAGGTCTGGCAGAAACGGGACACAGGGGGACAAGTCAGACTCCAGCCTTCCTGATTCTGCTTTCTTTCCTTTCCTTCCGGAAGCTGATCTGCCCTGGAGGTCGAGATTGGAGCACAGCACCAGGTGTCGGGGGTTTAAGCACCGACAAAGAAGGAGATGATAACTCGGGTCCTGGTGGGTGTTTAGGGACCCGATGTCCGGGGCCAGCACAAAAGACAGAACTGCCCCCTCTCCCCTAGTGAAAGTCCCCACATCATGAGAAGTCGGAGGCAGGGCACAGGAAGGTGACGTGGACGATGTGAATGTGGCAGGTGGACCTGGTCTGGCGGGACTTGGCAGCCCAGGCGCAGCAGAAGGACGTGGCCACTCTCGGCAACGTTCAGATGTCCCCGTCGGAACTGTGCCAGGAGGGGTCAAACTTCCCTGGTGTCTCAGAACCCTAAAGCTCAAATTTTCTTTGAACCCCAAATGGCAAATTTACGTTGAGTTCCAAAGCCAGCAAGTGTTTTAAAAGATTTGCTTGAGAGCCGGAGAGATAGGACAGTAGTTACAGAGAGACAGAGGGTACTTATCTCTCATGTGGGAGACCCAGATCAATCCCCAGTACCCCACCTGCTTCCCCAAACCAGGCAAAAGTATATCCCTGAGCACAGAGCCAGGAGTAGTAAGCCCTGAGCACACACAAGTGTGGCCCCCGAACAGGCAACTGGATAAAGAAACTATGGTACATCTACACAATGGAATACTATGTAACCACCAGGATAAATGAAATTTGCTTATAAATGAATGGATGGGGGCTGGAGCAATAGCACAGCGGGTAGGGCATTTGCCTTGCATGCAGCCGACCTGGGTTCGATTCCCAGCATCCCATAGGGTCCCCCGAGCACCACCAGGAGTCATTCCTGAGTGCATGAGCCAGGAGTAACCCCTGTGCATCACTGGGTGTGACCCAAAAAAGCAAAATAAATAAATAAATAAGTAAATGGACATGGAGAGTATCATGCTGAGCGAAATGAGTCAGAAGGAGACAGACAAAGAATGACTGCATTCATTTGTGGGATATAAGAAAGAAAAAATAAGCACAGTATGAGACTAATATCCAAGGATACTAGAAACAAGGACTGGGCGGGCTGGTCCACTGCCACAGGCAGGCGGGGGTGCAGTTAGGATGGGGAAGGGACCTCTATGACAATGAGAGTTGGAAATGACCACTCTGAACAAGAAGTGAGGGCTGAGAGTAGCCAAAGGGATACACATGATTACCTGTCGGTACCTGTATTACAAACCATAATGCCCAGAAGGAAAGAGAACAACAGAGAGAGAGAGAGAGAGAGAGAGAGAGAGAGAGAGAAGAGAGAGAGTGAGAGAAGAGAGGAGAGAGAGAGTGAGAGAAGAGAGAGCGAGAGAGAGAAGAGAGAAGAGAGAGCGAGAGAAGAGAGAAGAGAGAGAGAAGAGAGAGTGAGAGAGAGAGACAGACAGAGAGAGAGAGAGAGGATAAAGTTCCTGCCATAGAGGCAGACTAGGGTGGGGGATAGAGGATGAGGGGTAACTGAGGCCATTGGTGGCGGGGAATGTACACTGGTGGAGGGACGGGTATTGGAGCATCCTATGGCTGAAACCCAATCATGAACAGCTTTATAATTGCATATTTCACAGTGATTCAATTAAAAAAATTTTAAATACGATTTTATATAATGCCCTCACAAAGTTCAACAACATAAAATCAATAAACCCATCCAAAAAAAAAAAAAAGGAGAGAAATTGAACAAGTACTTCTCTGATGTGAAAAACCATCCCTTTTTATCAGGAAAATGCAAATATGCAAATCAAAAGAGCAGTGAGATCTGGTCTCTTCAAAGGAGGAGGCTGAGGGGCCTGGGGACCCCCTGACACCCGGGGTGGGATAGGAGGTGGGACATTGGAGGCCTGAAATACTATTGTTGGCAGCATTGTAAATCACCAGTGCCTAAACATTTTGAAAACAGTATTTTAAAGACCACCAGTGGTGTTGCCAATGTCGCAAAAACAGAAGCCTCACTCACTGCTAGTGGGAATTTTGGCTAGTTCGGCCAGCATCGGGGAAAATAGACTTTTCCAAAACAGGAAGAACAGCTTTCTTATGACCCGGCAATTCCGCTCATTGTCATTTACCCAAAACACACAAAAGTCATTTGCAAACATCTATACACACACCTATGTGCATTAAATACCTAGCACAATCACCATGGCGTAGGTAGGAGAAACCCCCGTGTCCAATGACAGATGAACGAACAAAGTATATATAGGATTCCATGGCTGCGACACGGAAGTGCCTCGGGAGCACTGTGATGGGTGCAACCCAATCATCCTGAGCTCCCTGTGGCAAGGCAGAAAGGACAAACCAATGTTCTCCTACGCTGGGCGGCTATGAAAAATGAAATCCTGCCGTTCAGTGTAACTGGGGAGAAACTAGGGGACGTCATGTCCAGCAAAATAAGCCAAAGGAAGAAGGACAGATACCAGATGAACTATCTCGTCTGGAGTATTTGGAGAAAAAGCAAATAGTCTCAAAAGACAGGTGGAGAGACAGGGCAGAGATAGGACAGTGGGAAGGACACTTGTCTTACACGCAGCTGAGGCAGATTCGACCCCCAGAATCCTGTATGGTCTTTTACCCCCACCAGGAGTGATCCCTGAACGTAAAGCCAGGAGTAATCCCTGAGCACTACTGCCTGTAGCCTCAAAATCAAAATTAATGAATAAATAAAAACAAGCCGAAGGACTGGAGAAATAGTCCAGCGGGCAGGGCTCGCACGACCAGCCCAGGTTTGATCCCTGACATCTCAGATGGTCCTCTGAGCTTGCCAGGAGCGACCCCCGTGCACCACTGTCTCAGGGTCCCCTCAGCTGCACCCTGAGCAGCCTGTCTCCCCCCTGCCCCCCACCACCTCCTCTCCCCGCAGCCTTGGTCGGCGGAACTGCACTTCTGTGTTCACGGCAGCACTCTTCACAATAGTCACCATCTGGAGACAGCCAAACGCCCAGGAGCACGTGACTGGAAAAAGAAGCTATCTAGCGCCGTGGGTCACTGCTCAGCCTTTGAGCAGGGGAGGAACATGGACGCTCTGAGCCCCTGGGAGGTGCTAACTGCTTAGTCCGAAAGATAGTATCCATTTTCCTGATCTCACTCTTCTGAGACTTTACACAATGATGACGGGGACGGTGGGGTGGGGGCAGAGGTCATGGGATAATGGTGGAGAGATTGATGCAGCGATAAAATCATAGCTCTAATGTTATAAACTATGAAATTTATATTAATTTAAAAGAAAGTAACTATTTTATTTATTTACTTTTGCTTTTTTGGGGGGGAGGGAGGAGGGTCACATCTGGCGATGCTCAGGGGTTACTCCTGGCTCTGCACTCAGGAATATTACTCCTGGCAGTGGTCAGGGGACCATATGGGATGCTGGGAATCGAACCCGGATCAGCCGCGTAAAAGGCAATTGCCCTACCCGCTGTGCTATTGCTCCAGCCCCGAAAATAACTATTTTAGAAGAAACCGGGAGGAACTCAGAAAGGTTACGTGACTTACCTAAGGACACAGAGCAAGTAGGAAGCAACGCATGAATTCAATCTCAAGGGTCCTTCCCACCAAGACTGTGGGCTTCTTGAGGATATAAAATATTACTCCTCCCTCCACCCAAACTGAAGTCACAGGCCCGCTGACAAGGGTCTGAAAACTGCCTCCCCCAGGAAAAATAGTCTGCCCCCCGTTTCAAAAGAATGAGTCTTGTTTCACAGGAACTTAGTTCTGAGCACTACTTAAACAGAGACAGGACCAGATGGAAGTTGGCTTTCCCTCCAACTTCGAGAAAAGAACCCTTGTAGATTTTTCTATTTTAGGCACCACTACAACCAGAGGAGTCAAAAGGAATTAGTTTGGGGGAGGGGGGTTATATATATATATATTTTTTTTTATTTTTGCCTAGTCATCTGTAAACAAGCCCTATTAAAATAATTAAATGCAAATTCGGTAATTTCCGCAACATTTAACTCAAAAATAGCAGATTTTTATAAGAATGGGTATATTTAGCACGAAATTGGCTCTTAGCTTACTTTTTTCTAATGGGCCTATTTGAAAGTCATCTTTGCTGGATAATGGGACTTGGGGCTCTGCAGCCCCTTCCCCTCTCCGCCACTCCCCAGCGCCTTTCAGCACCTTGGCTCAGTTCTGGAGACAATGACCATCTTTTTTTTTTTTTTTCCTTTTCCCCCAGAATCCCTCCCGCTGCGGCCTGGTTAAAGGACAATGGGAGAACGGAAAAGTACCCGGTGGAGGTGCTGGGGAGGCTCCTGAAACCGAGACTTGGGAGTGGCTTGTTGGAGTCGGAGGTTCCTTTCTTGGGTGGAGGCCAGAGCTGGGCAGAGCCGCTGGCGAGGCAGAGGGGGGCTGGGTCGGGGCTGGGCTTCACTGCCCACGTGGCATGTCTCTCCCCCCGGCCACAGAAGCCAGGTGCCAAGTCAGTGACAACCGCATCCCCATCAGGGTGTCCCGGTGCTCTCTCTGCCCCCACACCCGAGCACCGTCCACGCAGAGCACCCAGGAGAACACAAAGGCTGTGAAGGCAGAAGCCAAGGGAGAAAGATGCAATGAGGGCCAGAGCGATAGCACAGCGGGGAGGGCGTTTGCCTTGCATGTGGCCAACCCGAGTTCGATTCCCAGCATCCCATATGGTCCGGATTCCTGAGTGCAGAGCCAGGAGGAACCCCTGAGCCTGAGCATCGCCGGTGTGACCCAAAAAGAATAAAATAGGAAGGAAGGAAGGAAGGAAGGAAGGAAGGAAGGAAGGAAGGAAGGAAGGAAGGAAGGAAGGAAGGAAGGAAGGAAGGAAGGAAGGAAGGAAGGAAGGAAGGGAGGGAGGGAGGGAGGGAGGGAGAGAGGGAGAGAAAGAGGGAGGGAAGGAGGGAGAGAGGGAGGGAGGGAGGGAGGGAGGGAGGGAGGGAGGGAGAGAGGGAGGGAGGGAGGGAGGGAGAGAGGGAGGGAGGAAGCCCTCTCCAAACAAGAAATATGAGAAAAAAGTAAAACAATAAAAATGAAAACAAGAAAGAAAAGAAAGAAAATGAAAAGAAAGAGGGGAAATATGAAAAAGACATAAGAGGGAAACCCACAAAATAAATAGAAAGAAAGAACTTTCCCAAAAAAAAGATTTTTTAAAGAAAAAAAAGCAAATTTCAGCCCTGCCCCCCCATCCCCGTCAAACTACCAGCACCAAAAGCGTCTCTGTCCCTTGGGCCTCCCCCCTCCCCTCTCAGAGCCACCCTGTGAACCTCCTCAGCACCGACCTCAGCCACGTGGAGGGGACCGGCCAGGGCAGCCTCAGGAGGGACCTGGTGCGCTCCAGGCCCCGGGGTTGGGAATCCCACACACAGCTCACGCCCAGAGAAAGCGCCGTCCCCAAGGGCCCGACTCAACCCCAGAGCAGACAGAAATCCAAGTCCGACCAACAGGACGTCATGCACGTGACCCAACCAGAGCAAATGATCTCTCAGAGGGGGGAGAGGGGGAGCAGAGAGAGAGTGAGAGTGAGAGAGAGATAGGGAGGGAGGAAGGGAGCAAAGAGAGAGAGGGGGAGGGAGAGAGGAGAGAGGAGAGAGAGGAAAGAGAGAAGAGAGGGAGAGAAGAGAGAGAGGTGAGAGGGAAAGAGGGAGAGAGAGGAGAGAGATAGGAGCGAGTTAGGAGAGAGGAGAGAAGAGAGAGATAGGAGAGAAGAGAGAGGAGAGAGAGGAGAGAGGGAGAGAGAGGAGAGGTGAGAGGGAAAGAAGGAGAGAGAAGAGAGGAGAGATAGGAGATAGGAGAGAAGAGGGATAGGAGAGAAGAGAGAGGGAGAGAGAGAAGAGAGAGGTGAGAGGGAGAGGGAAAGAGGGAGAGAGAAGAGAGAGAGTGAGAGAGAGAAGAGAGAGGTGAGAGGGAGAGGGAAAGAGGGAGAGAGAAGAGAGAGAGTGAGAGAGAGAAGAGAGAGGTGAGAGGGAGAGGGAGAGGGAAAGAGGGAGAGAGAAGAGAGGAGAGAGAGAGGAGAGAGAGGAGAGAGAGATAGGAGAGAGGAGAGAAGAGAGAGGAGAGAAGAGAGAGGAGAGAAGAGAGAGTTGAGAGGGAAAGGGAGAGAGAAGAGAGAGTGAGAGAGAGAAGAGAGGTGAGAGGGAAAGAAGGAGAGAGAAGAGAGGAGAGATAGGAGATAGGAGAGAAGAGAGATAGGAGAGAAGAGAGAGGGAGAGAGAGAAGAGAGGTGAGAGGGAGAGGGAAACAGGGAGAGAGAAGAGAGAGATAGGAGAGAGGAGAGAGAAGAGAGGGAGAGGGAAAGAGGGAGAGAAGAGAGAGAGGAGAGGAGAGAGGAGAGAGAGGAGAGAGAGGAGAGGAGAGAGACCCATGGGTGCACGCAGTGGCTGGCGAGGGTCTCTCCTCACTAACCGGTGTGTGCGGGGTGGGGGAATCTGTCTGCGGCTGGTCGGGGGTCGGAGTCGCGAGCCCAGCGCTGCCCCCACGGCCGGGCTAGTGCAAAGCCAGTGGGTCTTTAAGGCGCTGAGCCCAGCTGAATCCTGTGTCTCGACTCTCCCCCGTTTGGTTTGGCCAATAAGTTGCACACAGTGAACAATCTGGGTTTCTGTGTACGGTGCAAAAAAAAAAAAAAAATGCTTTTGCTTCTGGGCGTTCCCAAGGGAGTCAAACTCAGGCCTTCCCCGCACTGCGCGGACATTCACCCACCTCAAGATTCTTGGTCTGACTTCGTGTTTCCTCCCCCCGATTTTCAGCTGTCGCCTTGCCAGCCACCTGATGAGCAGCCAGTGACCCCACCCGTGACAACGGGTGAAAAAGATACTTAGTGTGGGCTGAGTCGGCCCCAGAACCTAAGGCGTCATCTGGGCCATGGGGCCATCCTTGGCCTTGTTTCACTCACCAATCTAATAGGTTAGGACAGTGCTGGGTGAGAAATCCAGGTGGCTGCCTGGAAGAGGGGACAGAGCTACGGCAGATAGAGACCTTCTACACCTGAGAATTCGGACCCTATTGACCAAGGGGGGGCAAATGATGCCAGGCTGGTAGGGTGCCGAGTCGCCCCTGCAGTGAGAGTCCTTCCCGTGCTCTACCTAAATTATTCATGTTGCAATTCCAGGCCCGCTCTCCTCAGCCTCCTCTCAGCAGCGACCGGTGCGGGCCTGGCAGCCTCGTCTGACCCCGTTCCCGTTCCGTCGTCCTTGACGAGTGTTGTGAGGTTATCTTTCCATCTCACCTTCCCCCTGTCCAGCCCTCCCCATGGCGTGGGGCCTAAACCCAGACAAGCCCCACTCCCGTCTCCATAGAAAACGGGGTTTATGTGCCGGAGCAAGAGTCCAGCGGGGAGGGCTTTTTGCCTTGTGTGCTTCTGACCTGGGTTCGATCCCCGACATCCCATTGGGTCCCCTGAGCACCTCCAGGCGGGAGTGATGCCAACAGTAACCCCTGAGCATCGCCCCATGGGACTCCTCCCTCCCCCACATGAAAGACGATGTGGTTTAGACAAAGAGGTTCCAGCTCTGGGGAGTCACACAGACAATGCATTCTTTTTTTTTTTTTGCTTTTTGGGTCACACCTGGCGACGCACAGGGGTCACTCCTGGCTCTGCACTCAGGTATTATCCCTGGCGGTGCTCAGGGGACCATATGGGATGCTGGGAATCGAACTCGGGTTGGCCACGTGCAAGGCAAACGCCCTCCCCGCTGTGCTATCGCTCCAGCCCCGACAAAGCATTCTTTTGGGGGGGGCTTGTTTGTTGAAGGGTCACCATCCAGCGGGGCTTAGGACTTGCTCTGGTCTTAGGGTTCACTCCTGCTGGCTCCGGGCACCACCTGGGGTGCCAGAGATCAAACCTGGGCAAGAGTCCTGGCTTCTGTGCTACGACACCAGTGGATTCATTCAGACACCAAGAGCTTCCTGCCCGCAACAGAAGGCGTCCAGAGGGGCTCTGGAAGCCCCTAATCCAGACTCCCCCCTCCACGGCCTGTCTTGCTAGACGCAGTCAATACGAGGTTAAAGATGGACGTTAATCAATATCTGCTCAGCATTAGCTGGGATTCTGGTAAGTGACCACCCAGAGAAGGGGTGGGGGTGGGGGTCCCACGAATACTAAGACATCATGCCCCAGGCCTGTCACACTGACCCTTCTTTGAGAAAATATGACACCCTGCGCGCGTGCACACACACACACACACACACACACACACACACACACACACACACACTTGAGAAACCTCCATCACTAAGTCTCCTGGTCCCGACTCAGGCCAAGCACAAACACATCTCTAAGAGAGGCAGGTTCTTCCCGGGTCCGTCTCCGCTGGAACAAAGCAAGGCTGTGAGGCTGGGAATGACCGAGAGGTGCCAGCCAGACCCCTCCCAGGGTCCTGCTTCCTGTCCCCGCTCTGTCCTTGCTTCACGGGACCAAGGGGCTGGGGGGCAATATCACTGCTCACTGCTAACGGCTCTGCTCAAGGAATCTCCCCATCCAACCCGCAGAGAAACCACCAAAGGTGCTTCTGAAGACATCGGTTTTGGGGGCAGGGGTCAGTTTTGGTGGTGGGAAAGGGAGGGGTATCGAAAGTTTCTAATCTTCTGGACTGGTGTGATGGAGTCGGTGCACCCCGTAGTTACCTCCCCAAGGAGTTTCCCATATTTATCAGGTTCTAGCTTCCGGGTGGATGTCCCAGCACTTGGTGGCAAGAGAACCTAGTCTGGCCGTCCAGGTCCTGAGGCCAGTGGCCCCTGCACCCCAGGCCACTCTGAGCCAGCTGTGCCGCCATAACCCAGGGTCAGAAGACGGCTCCCAGCTGCGGACAGCAAGTGCCCCACACCCAGACTCCATGGGTCAGGCTCCCTCTGACGAAGCTCAGAGCATCCCCACCTCCCCCGGCCTTCTGGGGGCTGCTGGCTGTCCCCGGGCTGAGAGACGCGTGTCCCAGGCCTGGCTTCTGTGTGCCAGGCCCTGTGGGCCCTCTGCCCCGCCAGGAAGGAAGCTCACGGTGAGACTGGGGGCGCAGCCTCACTCAGAGTGACGTCAGCTGCCTGGCCGAGATGTCCACCAGCATTTCAGACTCGGGGGGGAGGGGTCAGTCTCACCCCTGCGCCCCTTTTGGGCCAGACTCACAAAGCTGCAGGGAACTGGCACGACCAGTCCAGGGATGGGGCTAGAAGAACCGCAGCCTGGCGAGGCCCCCACTGTGTGCCTGGCACGCTGGTGCCCGACAGGGGTCAGCTGTGTCCGCTGGACACAGCACCGAGAGTGGAAGGAGACACGTCACCCCCGCATCGCTCTGTAACCTCCTGTCCGTGAGGCCGCCTGATGCCATGACTCCCCAGCGACCCCAATTAACCCTCGTGACCCAGGAAGGCCAAGAGCACGGGGCGGGGAGCTGGGGGGTGCGGGGGCTTAGCCAGGCCTGGGTCTGCATCTAGCCGACCGTGTGGGTTCAGACAAACCCTTTTGTCTCTCTCTGCCTCAGTTTCACCCTCCACGGAGCGGGATTAAGAATCTGAGCAGGGTTGGAGAGATGATAGTCCAGGGGCCACGGCGTTGGCCCGGCCTACAGCCGACCCTGATTTATTTTATTTATTTATTTATTTATTTTTTGCTTTTTGGGTCACACCTGGCGATGCACAGGGGTTACTCCTGGCTCTGCACTCAGGAATGACTCCTGGCGGTGCTCAGGGGACCATATGGGATGCTGGGATTTGAACCCGGTTCGGCCACGTGCAAGGCAAACGCCCTCCCCGCTGTGCTATCGCTCCAGCCCCCGACCCTGATTTAATCCAAGGGATCACCTGGGGTCCCCCTGAGCCCTGCCAGGAGGGAACCCCTGAACCCAGAGCAAGGAGTAAGCCCTCCACACAGTGAGCCCCCCCCCCCCGCCCCCGACTAACAAAAACAGAAGAATCTCAAGAGGCTCCCACTGACATCTCGCGAGATTCCGTGCGCAGACGCGGGGAGGACCGAGCACGGAGCACTTCACGGGGCGGCCGGTGTGGGCTCAGACAAGCCACCGCGGCTGGGTCGCCGTCTGAGCGGGGTCATGCGTGTGAGGACAGCCGGCACCCAGAGGCCACCGGGGGAGGTGTCCCGCGAGCTCAGAAGCCAAGGCGGGGTCTGCGGGTGGACGAGGGAGCCTGGGCCGAGGCTGGGGTGCGAGCCGGTGGGGCTGCCCCCAATCCTGCTGTCTGACGGCGAGGGAGCCCCCGACACCTCCTCCCTCGCCAGCCTCCTCCCGTCCCCACCAGCCACTGCCCAGCCCCGCCGATCGGCCGCGGTGGGGCACAGGGTTTTACCAGGTTTGTTTCCAGCCAGCACTTGGCGACATCGCAGAAGCGGCTCTGACACTTTGAGGGCACTGGGGAGAGGCCAGAGCCCGTTCGTGGTCGCTGCTGCCAGGCGGGAGACTGACAGGCACGTGGGAGGGACGGAGCTGGCTCAGCAGTGGACAGGACTCACGGGGGCCCCCCCATCCCCCGAGAGAGCCGCTGGCACCCAGGCTGCCCCGGCAGTGGGCCGTGTGGAGTGCAGGAAGGGCTGCATCCAGCAGCAGGCATTGGATCGTCAGGGTGGGGGATGGCAGACCCCAGGTGGGGCTTGAGGGGCTCCCACCAGACCACCCACAGTGTCTCTTCACCAAAGCACCCACCTGGCCCGGGAAGGGGTGTTCCAGCACTCTGACAAATGCATCGGACCTTTGGGCCAGAGAGCCGGGTCTCTGGCGTGCGTGCTGGGGTGCCGTGTCCCCACCTCACTGGAAAGAGGAGCAGAGAGGGAGGGGTGGCCGCTCCTCGGGATGAGGGGCTCCTTGTTGCTGAGATCAGAGGAAGCCAGTGGGGACCCAGGACCCCCTGAGACCCACATCCTCGCCCCCTGCCCCTGCTCTGCATACTGGCACTCCACCCCACCCCCAGCACCCATCCCCTTTGAGTCCCCAGGGAAAAGCGGATCTGGACACTCCTACTGACAAGTTCGAATCCCAGCCTGGCACGTGTGGTGGAGCCTGGGCGAGGGATTTTGCTCTCTGCCTCCCCCCTCCCTCCCAACAGGAAGATGGGGCGTGGGGACCCCTCCCGCCTGGCTGTACAAATGCATAGAAAGAGCTTCAGGGCTCACTGAGCAGGAGAGGAGCTATTATTGACAGCCCCGCCCCCCGCCGCCTGCTGCCTTTTTTTTTCCCCCTTTTCTTTCCGTTCTGGGTTTTTTTTTTTTTTTTTTTTTTTTTTTTGGAAACGTGTGTGCAGCGCTTCCTTCTGCAGCCCTCCTTACGGCAGGAATCCCTTCCCGGGCGGTGGGGCCCCCCGTGCTCAGCACCACGCACCCCGGCTCCTTCCGTGTGGCAGGGAACATCCCTCCCCCGGGAGGGGAATGAGGACAAGAATCTCCCCCCAAATCTGCCCGCCAACCCAGAGTTGAGCCACCGGCTGGCCAATCACATGGGCTCGCCCGGCTGCGGTTTCCTTGGCAACCGGTACTCCTGAGCCAGCGCTGTCTGGGTGCTGGGCGCCAGGACCCCGTGGGGAAGACACAGAGAAGGACCAGGAGTGGCGGCCCCGGCAGAGAGGGGGCAGAGGACACGGTGCGGGGACACGGTGTGGGTGTGGAGAGGGGCAGGGAGAGGGGGACAGGGAGGGGACCGGGAGCCCCAGCTCCCCCAGACACAGACGCACCCACATACAGCCTTACAGCACAGGCGGGTGTAACTAGAGAAACACGCACTTCAGGCGTGTGCAAACACACAGACCCCGGTCCCCACAGGTACACATCGACTACACACACACGTCCAGCCTTCCAGACACAGGTGCATGTACGTACAGAAACACACACTTCGTGGGTACAGAAACACACACTTTGTGGGTGTGCAGACACACAGACACGGACCCAGACACACACAGACACAATGTACATGCAAACACACAGACACATCCACACACACACTTCATACACACACGGCCGTAGATATAGGGACATCCACAGGGGCACACACCGACAACAACAAACACATAAAACAAATAGACCCACATGCACACACACACACACACACACACACACACACACACACACATAAGCACTTCTAGGCAGGTCCACCTATGTGATCTGTACATTCAGACACATGTCCCTATGGGACGTCCCCGGGGGAATGCATGTACAAACCCACCTAGAGCCAGCACACACGTGCAGCTGTGCACACACTCAGATGTGTGATGCACAAACCCATACTGGACCGTTTCCCTCCGGCGGTCACAGTCCCGCTGTGCCCGTGGGCCTCAGTGTGGCAGCTCCAGGTACAGGGTGTTGGGGAGCTGGGGAGGTCACGGGAGCGCCAGGCCACCAGGCGCGAGCTGATGCTTCCCACGCTCTGTCCCTCAAAGTGAGGAGCGAAGAAAGAGCATCCGGCGTCCACTGGCCCTCCCAGGAGCCAGACAACAGGGCACCTGGTCCCCTTCGCTTTTGCGTGTGCCCACAAGCGTGGCTTCATTAGCAGAGGGGGAAACTGAGGCACGGGAGGGTGAGGTTCCCCCACGGACCCACACCTCCACCCAGGGAGCCCAGCCTGGAGCCCAGGGGAGGCCCCCTCAGCACCCCAGCCAGCCTGGACGTGAAATAACAGCGGCCCCTGCAGTGAGCCCCTGGGTGTGGGAAGGGGCGGGGCCGGGGGGCGCAGGAGCATGCCAGGGTGTCAGGAACTCGCCCCTGGGGTCTTAGGGAGGACTGGGGGTACAGCCAGAGCACAGCTGGGAAGAGGCGGGGCCAGGCAGGACCGGCTGCTCCCCCCCCCCGCCCCGCAAAGCTCAGAGCAAAGAGGTCAGTGGCCCGAGTGGGAGGCACCAGACTCCGTCCTGGGCTCAGCCCACCCAGAGGCTGGTGCCGGGAGGAGCCCAGTGTCCCCACCCAGGCCCACGCCCTGGGCTCTGGGCTCACCTCCACTCCCTGCCGTCTTGGCCAACACGTGCAGGGGGGAGGTGCCAGCGTCAGCCCCCAGCCTGTCCCTTCCCGCGCTTCCCTGCCAAGTCCCACCGCGGGCGGCCGCGGGCCCTGAGACCAGGGAGGACGGTGGGGAGGCTGGAAGTCACCCCCACTCCGTGCAGACGAGACGCGCCCCCGGTTCCCCAGCCAGCCAGCGGCCTTAACACTTTGCAACAAGCCTTTGGAGACTGAGCTGGGAGGGGACGGGGCAGAGTGTAAGACAACGGGACGTGTGGCGGGAGGAAGGAAGGAAGGAAGGAAGGAAGGAAGGAAGGAAGGAAGGAAGGAAGGAAGGAAGGAAGGAAGGAAGGAAGGAAGGAAGGAAGGAAGGAAGGAAGGAAGGAAGGAAGGAAGGAAGGAAGGAAGGAAGGAAGGAAGGAAGGAAGGAAGGAAGGAGGAGAGAGGACACAGCATGCTGGGCACGGGAGAGACGGGGCCTGTGGGACGTCTCCAGGACACCCCATCCTCCGAGGCCATGGGAGAAGCGACGGGGCCCCACTTTTGCGAGGAGGGAATTGGGGTTCTAGAACACGTTGGGGTGCGGGAGGGCCGGCAGCTGGGACTCTGTGCAAACGTGTTCCCCAGTGCTCTCCGAGGCACAAGGCTGCACACTTTCCACAGGGCCTGAGAAGAGTGCATGAAGACACGAACCCACATGAGTCAGAGGGAAACTGAGGCACCAGGAGCCAGGGCCAGGCATCTAGGTGGAGGTTCCGGAAGAACACCCCGGAAGTATGTGTGCCACACGCAAGGAGCACATGAGTCCCACGCCTTGTCGAAGACCCTCAGTCATCAGGATCAAGAACTGCTTCATGGGGCCGGAGCGATAGCACAGCAGGAAGGGCGTTTGCCTTGCACTCGGCCAACCCGGGTTTGATCCCAGGCGCCCATAGGGTCCCCCAAACACTGCCAGGAGTAATTCCTAAGTGCGGAGCCAGGAGTAACTGCTGAGCATCACTGGGTGTGGCCCCCCAACCACCCATAAAAGAGCTATTTCATGTAGGGCCATGCAGGGAAAGGCCCAAAAGGTCTCTGCATGTGGGAACACTGGGTCTGAGCCCCAACACCACGGGTCCCCCCCAGGCACTGCCAAATATGGCCAATATGGTCCCAAAGGCCAGTAAACAAGAGTTTAATGTGATCATTTTCTAATGCAATGTTGTAAATGTAAAGGAAGGAAGGAAGGAAGGAAGGAAGGAAGGAAGGAAGGAAGGAAGGAAGGAAGGAAGGAAGGAAGGAAGGAAGGAAGGAAGGACAAAGAAGGAAGGAAGGAAGGAAGGAAGGAAGGAAGGAAGGAAGGAAGGAAGGAAGGAGGGAGGGAGGGAGGGAGGGAGGGAGGGAGGGAAGGAAGGAAGGAAGGAGGGAGGGAGGGAGGGAGGGAGGGAGGGAGGGAGGGAGGGAGGGAAGGAAGGAAGGAAGGAAGGAAGGAAGGAAGGAAGGAAGGAAGGAAGGAAGGAAGGAAGGAAGGAAGGAAGGAAGGAAGGAAGGAGGGAGGGAAGGAGGGAGGAAGGGAAGGAGGGAGGGAGGGAGGGAGGAAGGAAAGAAAGAAAGAAAGAAAGAAAGAAAGAAAGAAAGAAAGAAAGAAAGAAAGAAAGAAAGAAAGAAAGAAAGAAAGAAAGAAAGAAAGAAAGAAAGAAAGAAAGAAAGAAAGAGGAAGGGAGGGAGGGAAGGAGGGAGGGAGAGAGGGAGGGAAGGAAGGAAGGAAGGAAGGAAGGAAGGAAGGAAGGAAGGAAGGAAGGAAGGAAGGAAGGAAGGAAGGAAGGAAGGAAGGAAGGAAGGAA